>NW_027462306.1:0-40637 GCF_050947455.1 Rhinoderma darwinii
ATCCTAGACGCTCGATCTTGGTTATTTTCGCTTTCGCGGCTGGCAGTAAAAGAACCATGTTTCTGTGAATAACTCTTGAACCGTAAGTCACAGACGCTCGCTCTTGGCTGCATTCGATTCAGCTCGTGGCAGCCAGTCTAAAAAACACTATCTTGGACTTCTCTGCATGTTTCCCAGGCGAGCAATTGGCAGCATGTTCAGAACCATGTTTCTGTGAATAACTCCTGAACCGTAAGTCACAGACGCTCGCTCTTGGCTGCATTCGATTCAGCTCGTGGCAGCCAGTCTAAAAAACACTATCTTGGACTTCTCTGCATGTTCCTAAGGGAAATGTTTCTAAAGCTAATTCTTGAACCGTAAGTCCTAGACGCTCGATCTTGGCGGCATTCGTCTCAGCGCCTGGCAATTAGTATAGGAGCACTGTGTTTGACTTCTCTGGATGTTTCCCAGGCGAGTTATTGACAAGTAAATCCTAGACGCTCGATCTTGGTTATTTTCGCTTTCGCGGCTGGCAGTAAAAGAACCATGTTTCTGTGAATAACTCTTGAACCGTAAGTCACAGACGCTCGCTCTTGGCTGCATTCGATTCAGCTCGTGGCAGCCAGTCTAAAAAACACTATCTTGGACTTCTCTGCATGTTTCCCAGGCGAGCAATTGGCAGCATGTTCAGAACCATGTTTCTGTGAATAACTCCTGAACCGTAAGTCACAGACGCTCGCTCTTGGCTGCATTCGATTCAGCTCGTGGCAGCCAGTCTAAAAAACACTATCTTGGACTTCTCTGCATGTTTCCCAGGCGAGCAATTGGCAGCATGTTCAGAACCATGTTTCTGTGAATAACTCCTGAACCGTAAGTCACAGACGCTCGCTCTTGGCTGCATTCGATTCAGCTCGTGGCAGCCAGTCTAAAAAACACTATCTTGGACTTCTCTGCATGTTTCCCAGGCGAGCAATTGGCAGCATGTTCAGAACCATGTTTCTGTGAATAACTCCTGAACCGTAAGTCACAGACGCTCGCTCTTGGCTGCATTCGATTCAGCTCGTGGCAGCCAGTCTAAAAAACACTATCTTGGACTTCTCTGCATGTTCCTAAGGGAAATGTTTCTAAAGCTAATTCTTGAACCGTAAGTCCTAGACGCTCGATCTTGGCGGCATTCGTCTCAGCGCCTGGCAATTAGTATAGGAGCACTGTGTTTGACTTCTCTGGATGTTTCCCAGGCGAGTTATTGACAAGTAAATCCTAGACGCTCGATCTTGGTTATTTTCGCTTTCGCGGCTGGCAGTAAAAGAACCATGTTTCTGTGAATAACTCTTGAACCGTAAGTCACAGACGCTCGCTCTTGGCTGCATTCGATTCAGCTCGTGGCAGCCAGTCTAAAAAACACTATCTTGGACTTCTCTGCATGTTTCCCAGGCGAGCAATTGGCAGCATGTTCAGAACCATGTTTCTGTGAATAACTCCTGAACCGTAAGTCACAGACGCTCGCTCTTGGCTGCATTCGATTCAGCTCGTGGCAGCCAGTCTAAAAAACACTATCTTGGACTTCTCTGCATGTTTCCCAGGCGAGCAATTGGCAGCATGTTCAGAACCATGTTTCTGTGAATAACTCCTGAACCGTAAGTCACAGACGCTCGCTCTTGGCTGCATTCGATTCAGCTCGTGGCAGCCAGTCTAAAAAAACACTATCTTGGACTTCTCTGCATGTTCCTAAGGGAAATGTTTCTAAAGCTAATTCTTGAACCGTAAGTCCTAGACGCTCGATCTTGGCGGCATTCGTCTCAGCGCCTGGCAATTAGTATAGGAGCACTGTGTTTGACTTCTCTGGATGTTTCCCAGGCGAGTTATTGACAAGTAAATCCTAGACGCTCGATCTTGGTTATTTTCGCTTTCGCGGCTGGCAGTAAAAGAACCATGTTTCTGTGAATAACTCTTGAACCGTAAGTCACAGACGCTCGCTCTTGGCTGCATTCGATTCAGCTCGTGTCAGCCAGTCTAAAAAACACTATCTTGGACTTCTCTGCATGTTTCCCAGGCGAGCAATTGGCAGCATGTTCAGAACCATGTTTCTGTGAATAACTCCTGAACCGTAAGTCACAGACGCTCGCTCTTGGCTGCATTCGATTCAGCTCGTGGCAGCCAGTCTAAAAAACACTATCTTGGACTTCTCTGCATGTTTCCCAGGCGAGCAATTGGCAGCATGTTCAGAACCATGTTTCTGTGAATAACTCCTGAACCGTAAGTCACAGACGCTCGCTCTTGGCTGCATTCGATTCAGCTCGTGGCAGCCAGTCTAAAAAACACTATCTTGGACTTCTCTGCATGTTTCCCAGGCGAGCAATTGGCAGCATGTTCAGAACCATGTTTCTGTGAATAACTCCTGAACCGTAAGTCACAGACGCTCGCTCTTGGCTGCATTCGATTCAGCTCGTGGCAGCCAGTCTAAAAAACACTATCTTGGACTTCTCTGCATGTTCCTAAGGGAAATGTTTCTAAAGCTAATTCTTGAACCGTAAGTCCTAGACGCTCGATCTTGGCGGCATTCGTCTCAGCGCCTGGCAATTAGTATAGGAGCACTGTGTTTGACTTCTCTGGATGTTTCCCAGGCGAGTTATTGACAAGTAAATCCTAGACGCTCGATCTTGGTTATTTTCGCTTTCGCGGCTGGCAGTAAAAGAATCATGTTTCTGTGAATAACTCTTGAACCGTAAGTCACAGACGCTCGCTCTTGGCTGCATTCGATTCAGCTCGTGGCAGCCAGTCTAAAAAACACTATCTTGGACTTCTCTGCATGTTTCCCAGGCGAGCAATTGGCAGCATGTTCAGAACCATGTTTCTGTGAATAACTCCTGAACCGTAAGTCCTAGACGCTCGCTCTTGGCTGCATTCGATTCAGCTCGTGGCAGCCAGTCTAAAAAACACTATCTTGGACTTCTCTGCATGTTTCCCAGGCGAGCAATTGGCAGCATGTTCAGAACCATGTTTCTGAGGCTAATTCCTTAACCGTAAGTCCTAGACGCTCGATCTTGGCGGCATTCGTCTCAGCGCCTGGCAATTAGTATAGGAGCACTGTGTTTGACTTCTCTGGATGTTTCCCAGGCGAGTTATTGACAAGTAAATCCTAGACGCTCGATCTTGGTTATTTTCGCTTTCGCGGCTGGCAGTAAAAGAACCATGTTTCTGTGAATAACTCTTGAACCGTAAGTCACAGACGCTCGCTCTTGCCTGCATTCGATTCAGCTCGTGGCAGCCAGTCTAAAAAACACTATCTTGGACTTCTCTGCATGTTTCCCAGGCGAGCAATTGGTAGCATGTTCAGAACCATGTTTCTGTGAATAACTCCTGAACCGTAAGTCACAGACGCTCGCTCTTGGCTGCATTCGATTCAGCTCGTGGCAGCCAGTCTAAAAAACACTATCTTGGACTTCTCTGCATGTTTCCCAGGCGAGCAATTGGCAGCATGTTCAGAACCATGTTTCTGTGAATAACTCCTGAACCGTAAGTCACAGACGCTCGCTCTTGGCTGCATTCGATTCAGCTCGTGGCAGCCAGTCTAAAAAACACTATCTTGGACTTCTCTGCATGTTTCCCAGGCGAGCAATTGGCAGCATGTTCAGAACCATGTTTCTGTGAATAACTCCTGAACCGTAAGTCCTAGACGCTCGCTCTTGGCTGCATTCGATTCAGCTCGTGGCAGCCAGTCTAAAAAACACTATCTTGGACTTCTCTGCATGTTTCCCAGGCGAGCAATTGGCAGCATGTTCAGAACCATGTTTCTGAGGCTAATTCCTTAACCGTAAGTCCTAGACGCTCGATCTTGGCGGCATTCGTCTCAGCGCCTGGCAATTAGTATAGGAGCACTGTGTTTGACTTCTCTGGATGTTTCCCAGGCGAGTTATTGACAAGTAAATCCTAGACGCTCGATCTTGGTTATTTTCGCTTTCGCGGCTGGCAGTAAAAGAACCATGTTTCTGTGAATAACTCTTGAACCGTAAGTCACAGACGCTCGCTCTTGGCTGCATTCGATTCAGCTCGTGGCAGCCAGTCTAAAAAACACTATCTTGGACTTCTCTGCATGTTTCCCAGGCGAGCAATTGGCAGCATGTTCAGAACCATGTTTCTGTGAATAACTCCTGAACCGTAAGTCACAGACGCTCGCTCTTGGCTGCATTCGATTCAGCTCGTGGCAGCCAGTCTAAAAAACACTATCTTGGACTTCTCTGCATGTTTCCCAGGCGAGCAATTGGCAGCATGTTCAGAACCATGTTTCTGTGAATAACTCCTGAACCGTAAGTCACAGACGCTCGCTCTTGGCTGCATTCGATTCAGCTCGTGGCAGCCAGTCTAAAAAACACTATCTTGGACTTCTCTGCATGTTCCTAAGGGAAATGTTTCTAAAGCTAATTCTTGAACCGTAAGTCCTAGACGCTCGATCTTGGCGGCATTCGTCTCAGCGCCTGGCAATTAGTATAGGAGCACTGTGTTTGACTTCTCTGGATGTTTCCCAGGCGAGTTATTGACAAGTAAATCCTAGACGCTCGATCTTGGTTATTTTCGCTTTCGCGGCTGGCAGTAAAAGAACCATGTTTCTGTGAATAACTCTTGAACCGTAAGTCACAGACGCTCGCTCTTGGCTGCATTCGATTCAGCTCGTGGCAGCCAGTCTAAAAAACACTATCTTGGACTTCTCTGCATGTTTCCCAGGCGAGCAATTGGCAGCATGTTCAGAACCATGTTTCTGTGAATAACTCCTGAACCGTAAGTCACAGACGCTCGCTCTTGGCTGCATTCGATTCAGCTCGTGGCAGCCAGTCTAAAAAACACTATCTTGGACTTCTCTGCATGTTTCCCAGGCGAGCAATTGGCAGCATGTTCAGAACCATGTTTCTGTGAATAACTCCTGAACCGTAAGTCACAGACGCTCGCTCTTGGCTGCATTCGATTCAGCTCGTGGCAGCCAGTCTAAAAAACACTATCTTGGACTTCTCTGCATGTTCCTAAGGGAAATGTTTCTAAAGCTAATTCTTGAACCGTAAGTCCTAGACGCTCGATCTTGGCGGCATTCGTCTCAGCGCCTGGCAATTAGTATAGGAGCACTGTGTTTGACTTCTCTGGATGTTTCCCAGGCGAGTTATTGACAAGTAAATCCTAGACGCTCGATCTTGGTTATTTTCGCTTTCGCGGCTGGCAGTAAAAGAACCATGTTTCTGTGAATAACTCTTGAACCGTAAGTCACAGACGCTCGCTCTTGGCTGCATTCGATTCAGCTCGTGGCAGCCAGTCTAAAAAACACTATCTTGGACTTCTCTGCATGTTTCCCAGGCGAGCAATTGGCAGCATGTTCAGAACCATGTTTCTGTGAATAACTCCTGAACCGTAAGTCACAGACGCTCGCTCTTGGCTGCATTCGATTCAGCTCGTGGCAGCCAGTCTAAAAAACACTATCTTGGACTTCTCTGCATGTTCCTAAGGGAAATGTTTCTAAAGCTAATTCTTGAACCGTAAGTCCTAGACGCTCGATCTTGGCGGCATTCGTCTCAGCGCCTGGCAATTAGTATAGGAGCACTGTGTTTGACTTCTCTGGATGTTTCCCAGGCGAGTTATTGACAAGTAAATCCTAGACGCTCGATCTTGGTTATTTTCGCTTTCGCGGCTGGCAGTAAAAGAACCATGTTTCTGTGAATAACTCTTGAACCGTAAGTCACAGACGCTCGCTCTTGGCTGCATTCGATTCAGCTCGTGGCAGCCAGTCTAAAAAACACTATCTTGGACTTCTCTGCATGTTTCCCAGGCGAGCAATTGGCAGCATGTTCAGAACCATGTTTCTGTGAATAACTCCTGAACCGTAAGTCACAGACGCTCGCTCTTGGCTGCATTCGATTCAGCTCGTGGCAGCCAGTCTAAAAAACACTATCTTGGACTTCTCTGCATGTTTCCCAGGCGAGCAATTGGCAGCATGTTCAGAACCATGTTTCTGTGAATAACTCCTGAACCGTAAGTCACAGACGCTCGCTCTTGGCTGCATTCGATTCAGCTCGTGGCAGCCAATTCTAAAAAACACTATCTTGGACTTCTCTGCATGTTTCCCAGGCGAGCAATTGGCAGCATGTTCAGAACCATGTTTCTGTGAATAACTCCTGAACCGTAAGTCACAGACGCTCGCTCTTGGCTGCATTCGATTCAGCTCGTTGCAGCCAGTCTAAAAAACACTATCTTGGACTTCTCTGCATGTTCCTAAGGGAAATGTTTCTAAAGCTAATTCTTGAACCGTAAGTCCTAGACGCTCGATCTTGGCGGCATTCGTCTCAGCGCCTGGCAATTAGTATAGGAGCACTGTGTTTGACTTCTCTGGATGTTTCCCAGGCGAGTTATTGACAAGTAAATCCTAGACGCTCGATCTTGGTTATTTTCGCTTTCGCGGCTGGCAGTAAAAGAACCATGTTTCTGTGAATAACTCTTGAACCGTAAGTCACAGACGCTCGCTCTTGGCTGCATTCGATTCAGCTCGTGGCAGCCAGTCTAAAAAACACTATCTTGGACTTCTCTGCATGTTTCCCAGGCGAGCAATTGGCAGCATGTTCAGAACCATGTTTCTGTGAATAACTCCTGAACCGTAAGTCACAGACGCTCGCTCTTGGCTGCATTCGATTCAGCTCGTGGCAGCCAGTCTAAAAAACACTATCTTGGACTTCTCTGCATGTTTCCCAGGCGAGCAATTGGCAGCATGTTCAGAACCATGTTTCTGTGAATAACTCCTGAACTGTAAGTCACAGACGCTCGCTCTTGGCTCCATTCGATTCAGCTCGTGGCAGCCAGTCTAAAAAACACTATCTTGGACTTCTCTGCATGTTTCCCAGGCGAGCAATTGGCAGCATGTTCAGAACCATGTTTCTGTGAATAACTCCTGAACCGTAAGTCACAGACGCTCGCTCTTGGCTGCATTCGATTCAGCTCGTGGCAGCCAGTCTAAAAAACACTATCTTGGACTTCTCTGCATGTTTCCCAGGCGAGCAATTGGCAGCATGTTCAGAACCATGTTTCTGTGAATAACTCCTGAACCGTAAGTCACAGACGCTCGCTCTTGGCTGCATTCGATTCAGCTCGTGGCAGCCAGTCTAAAAAACACTATCTTGGACTTCTCTGCATGTTCCTAAGGGAAATGTTTCTAAAGCTAATTCTTGAACCGTAAGTCCTAGACGCTCGATCTTGGCGGCATTCGTCTCAGCGCCTGGCAATTAGTATAGGAGCACTGTGTTTGACTTCTCTGGATGTTTCCCAGGCGAGTTATTGACAAGTAAATCCTAGACGCTCGATCTTGGTTATTTTCGCTTTCGCGGCTGGCAGTAAAAGAACCATGTTTCTGTGAATAACTCTTGAACCGTAAGTCACAGACGCTCGCTCTTGGCTGCATTCGATTCAGCTCGTGGCAGCCAGTCTAAAAAACACTATCTTGGACTTCTCTGCATGTTTCCCAGGCGAGCAATTGGCAGCATGTTCAGAACCATGTTTCTGTGAATAACTCCTGAACCGTAAGTCACAGACGCTCGCTCTTGGCTGCATTCGATTCAGCTCGTGGCAGCCAGTCTAAAAAACACTATCTTGGACTTCTCTGCATGTTTCCCAGGCGAGCAATTGGCAGCATGTTCAGAACCATGTTTCTGTGAATAACTCCTGAACCGTAAGTCACAGACGCTCGCTCTTGGCTGCATTCGATTCAGCTCGTGGCAGCCAGTCTAAAAAACACTATCTTGGACTTCTCTGCATGTTTCCCAGGCGAGCAATTGGCAGCATGTTCAGAACCATGTTTCTGTGAATAACTCCTGAACCGTAAGTCACAGACGCTCGCTCTTGGCTGCATTCGATTCAGCTCGTGGCAGCCAGTCTAAAAAACACTATCTTGGACTTCTCTGCATGTTCCTAAGGGAAATGTTTCTAAAGCTAATTCTTGAACCGTAAGTCCTAGACGCTCGATCTTGGCGGCATTCGTCTCAGCGCCTGGCAATTAGTATAGGAGCACTGTGTTTGACTTCTCTGGATGTTTCCCAGGCGAGTTATTGACAAGTAAATCCTAGACGCTCGATCTTGGTTATTTTCGCTTTCGCGGATGGCAGTAAAAGAATCATGTTTCTGTGAATAACTCTTGAACCGTAAGTCACAGACGCTCGCTCTTGGCTGCATTCGATTCAGCTCGTGGCAGCCAGTCTAAAAAACACTATCTTGGACTTCTCTGCATGTTTCCCAGGCGAGCAATTGGCAGCATGTTCAGAACCATGTTTCTGTGAATAACTCCTGAACCGTAAGTCACAGACGCTCGCTCTTTTCTGCATTCGATTCAGCTCGTGGCAGCCAGTCTAAAAAACACTATCTTGGACTTCTCTGCATGTTTCCCAGGCGAGCAATTGGCAGCATGTTCAGAACCATGTTTCTGTGAATAACTCCTGAACTGTAAGTCACAGACGCTCGCTCTTGGCTGCATTCGATTCAGCTCGTGGCAGCCAGTCTAAAAAACACTATCTTGGACTTCTCTGCATGTTTCCCAGGCGAGCAATTGGCAGCATGTTCAGAACCATGTTTCTGTGAATAACTCCTGAACCGTAAGTCACAGACGCTCGCTCTTGGCTGCATTCGATTCAGCTCGTGGCAGCCAGTCTTAAAAACACTATCTTGGACTTCTCTGCATGTTCCTAAGGGAAATGTTTCTAAAGCTAATTCTTGAACCGTAAGTCCTAGACGCTCGATCTTGGCGACATTCGTCTCAGCGCCTGGCAATTAGTATAGGAGCACTGTGTTTGACTTCTCTGGATGTTTCCCAGGCGAGTTATTGACAAGTAAATCCTAGACGCTCGATCTTGGTTATTTTCGCTTTCGCGGCTGGCAGTAAAAGAACCATGTTTCTGTGAATAACTCTTGAACCGTAAGTCACAGACGCTCGCTCTTGGCTGCATTCGATTCAGCTCGTGGCAGCCAGTCTAAAAAACACTATCTTGGACTTCTCTGCATGTTTCCCAGGCGAGCAATTGGCAGCATGTTCAGAACCATGTTTCTGTGAATAACTCCTGAACCGTAAGTCACAGACGCTCGCTCTTGGCTGCATTCGATTCAGCTCGTGGCAGCCAGTCTAAAAAACACTATCTTGGACTTCTCTGCATGTTTCCCAGGCGAGCAATTGGCAGCATGTTCAGATCCATGTTTCTGTGAATAACTCCGGAACCGTAAGTCACAGACGCTCGCTCTTGGCTGCATTCGATTCAGCTCGTGGCAGCCAGTCTAAAAAACACTATCTTGGACTTCTCTGCATGTTTCCCAGGCGAGCAATTGGCAGCATGTTCAGAACCATGTTTCTGAGGCTATTTCCTTAACCGTAAGTCCTAGACGCTCGATCTTGGCGGCATTCGTCTCAGCGCCTGGCAATTAGTATAGGAGCACTGTGTTTGACTTCTCTGGATGTTTCCCAGGCGAGTTATTGACAAGTAAATCCTAGACGCTCGATCTTGGTTATTTTCGCTTTCGCGGCTGGCAGTAAAAGAACCATGTTTCTGTGAATAACTCCTGAACCGTAAGTCCTAGACGCTCGCTCTTGGCTGCATTCGATTCAGCTCGTGGCAGCCAGTCTAAAAAACACTATCTTGGACTTCTCTGCATGTTTCCCAGGCGAGCAATTGGCAGCATGTTCAGAACCATGTTTCTGAGGCTAATTCCTTAACCGTAAGTCCTAGACGCTCGATCTTGGCGGCATTCGTCTCAGCGCCTGGCAATTAGTATAGGAGCACTGTGTTTGACTTCTCTGGATGTTTCCCAGGCGAGTTATTGACAAGTAAATCCTAGACGCTCGATCTTGGTTATTTTCGCTTTCGCGGCTGGCAGTAAAAGAACCATGTTTCTGTGAATAACTCCTGAACCGTAAGTCCTAGACGCTCGCTCTTGGCTGCATTCGATTCAGCTCGTGGCAGCCAGTCTAAAAAACACTATCTTGGACTTCTCTGCATGTTTCCCAGGCGAGCAATTGGCAGCATGTTCAGAACCATGTTTCTGTGAATAACTCCTGAACCGTAAGTCCTAGACGCTCGCTCTTGGCTGCATTCGATTCAGCTCGTGGCAGCCAGTCTAAAAAACACTATCTTGGACTTCTCTGCATGTTTCCCAGGCGAGCAATTGGCAGCATGTTCAGAACCATGTTTCTGAGGCTAATTCCTTAACCGTAAGTCCTAGACGCTCGATCTTGGCGGCATTCGTCTCAGCGCCTGGCAATTAGTATAGGAGCACTGTGTTTGACTTCTCTGGATGTTTCCCAGGCGAGTTATTGACAAGTAAATCCTAGACGCTCGATCTTGGTTATTTTCGCTTTCGCGGCTGGCAGTAAAAGAACCATGTTTCTGTGAATAACTCTTGAACCGTAAGTCACAGACGCTCGCTCTTGGCTGCATTCGATTCAGCTCGTGGCAGCCAGTCTAAAAAACACTATCTTGGACTTCTCTGCATGTTTCCCAGGCGAGCAATTGGCAGCATGTTCAGAACCATGTTTCTGTGAATAACTCCTGAACCGTAAGTCACAGACGCTCGCTCTTGGCTGCATTCGATTCAGCTCGTGGCAGCCAGTCTAAAAAACACTATCTTGGACTTCTCTGCATGTTTCCCAGGCGAGCAATTGGCAGCATGTTCAGAACCATGTTTCTGTGAATAACTCCTGAACTGTAAGTCACAGACGCTCGCTCTTGGCTGCATTCGATTCAGCTCGTGGCAGCCAGTCTAAAAAACACTATCTTGGACTTCTCTGCATGTTTCCCAGGCGAGCAATTGGCAGCATGTTCAGAACCATGTTTCTGTGAATAACTCCTGAACCGTAAGTCACAGACGCTCGCTCTTGGCTGCATTCGATTCAGCTCGTGGCAGCCAGTCTAAAAAACACTATCTTGGACTTCTCTGCATGTTTCCCAGGCGAGCAATTGGCAGCATGTTCAGAACCATGTTTCTGTGAATAACTCCTGAACCGTAAGTCACAGACGCTCGCTCTTGGCTGCATTCGATTCAGCTCGTGGCAGCCAGTCTAAAAAACACTATCTTGGACTTCTCTGCATGTTTCCCAGGCGAGCAATTGGCAGCATGTTCAGAACCATGTTTCTGTGAATAACTCCTGAACCGTAAGTCACAGACGCTCGCTCTTGGCTGCATTCGATTCAGCTCGTGGCAGCCAGTCTAAAAAACACTATCTTGGACTTCTCTGCATGTTTCCCAGGCGAGCAATTGGCAGCATGTTCAGAACCATGTTTCTGTGAATAACTCCTGAACTGTAAGTCACAGACGCTCGCTCTTGGCTGCATTCGATTCAGCTCGTGGCAGCCAGTCTAAAAAACACTATCTTGGACTTCTCTGCATGTTTCCCAGGCGAGCAATTGGCAGCATGTTCAGAACCATGTTTCTGTGAATAACTCCTGAACCGTAAGTCACAGACGCTCGCTCTTGGCTGCATTCGATTCAGCTCGTGGCAGCCAGTCTAAAAAACACTATCTTGGACTTCTCTGCATGTTTCCCAGGCGAGCAATTGGCAGCATGTTCAGAACCATGTTTCTGTGAATAACTCCTGAACCGTAAGTCACAGACGCTCGCTCTTGGCTGCATTCGATTCAGCTCGTGGCAGCCAGTCTAAAAAACACTATCTTGGACTTCTCTGCATGTTCCTAAGGGAAATGTTTCTAAAGCTAATTCTTGAACCGTAAGTCCTAGACGCTCGATCTTGGCGGCATTCGTCTCAGCGCCTGGCAATTAGTATAGGAGCACTGTGTTTGACTTCTCTGGATGTTTCCCAGGCGAGTTATTGACAAGTAAATCCTAGACGCTCGATCTTGGTTATTTTCGCTTTCGCGGCTGGCAGTAAAAGAACCATGTTTCTGTGAATAACTCTTGAACCGTAAGTCACAGACGCTCGCTCTTGGCTGCATTCGATTCAGCTCGTGGCAGCCAGTCTAAAAAACACTATCTTGGACTTCTCTGCATGTTTCCCAGGCGAGCAATTGGCAGCATGTTCAGAACCATGTTTCTGTGAATAACTCCTGAACCGTAAGTCACAGACGCTCGCTCTTGGCTGCATTCGATTCAGCTCGTGGCAGCCAGTCTAAAAAACACTATCTTGGACTTCTCTGCATGTTTCCCAGGCGAGCAATTGGCAGCATGTTCAGAACCATGTTTCTGAGGCTAATTCCTTAACCGTAAGTCCTAGACGCTCGATCTTGGCGGCATTCGTCTCAGCGCCTGGCAATTAGTATAGGAGCACTGTGTTTGACTTCTCTGGATGTTTCCCAGGCGAGTTATTGACAAGTAAATCCTAGACGCTCGATCTTGGTTATTTTCGCTTTCGCGGCTGGCAGTAAAAGAACCATGTTTCTGTGAATAACTCCTGAACCGTAAGTCCTAGACGCTCGCTCTTGGCTGCATTCGATTCAGCTCGTGGCAGCCAGTCTAAAAAACACTATCTTGGACTTCTCTGCATGTTTCCCAGGCGAGCAATTGGCAGCATGTTCAGAACCATGTTTCTGTGAATAACTCCTGAACCGTAAGTCACAGACGCTCGCTCTTGGCTGCATTCGATTCAGCTCGTGGCAGCCAGTCTAAAAAACACTATCTTGGACTTCTCTGCATGTTTCCCAGGCGAGCAATTGGCAGCATGTTCAGAACCATGTTTCTGTGAATAACTCCTGAACCGTAAGTCCTAGACACTCGCTCTTGGCTGCATTCGATTCAGCTCGTGGCAGCCAGTCTAAAAAACACTATCTTGGACTTCTCTGCATGTTTCCCAGGCGAGCAATTGGCAGCATGTTCAGAACCATGTTTCTGAGGCTAATTCCTTAACCGTAAGTCCTAGACGCTCGATCTTGGCGGCATTCGTCTCAGCGCCTGGCAATTAGTATAGGAGCACTGTGTTTGACTTCTCTGGATGTTTCCCAGGCGAGTTGTTGACAAGTAAATCCTAGACGCTCGATCTTGGTTATTTTCGCTTTCGCGGCTGGCAGTAAAAGAACCATGTTTCTGTGAATAACTCTTGAACCGTAAGTCACAGACGCTCGCTCTTGGCTGCATTCGATTCAGCTCGTGGCAGCCAGTCTAAAAAACACTATCTTGGACTTCTCTGCATGTTTCCCAGGCGAGCAATTGGCAGCATGTTCAGAACCATGTTTCTGTGAATAACTCCTGAACCGTAAGTCACAGACGCTCGCTCTTGGCTGCATTCGATTCAGCTCGTGGCAGCCAGTCTAAAAAACACTATCTTGGACTTCTCTGCATGTTTCCCAGGCGAGCAATTGGCAGCATGTTCAGAACCATGTTTCTGTGAATAACTCCTGAACCGTAAGTCACAGACGCTCGCTCTTGGCTGCATTCGATTCAGCTCGTGGCAGCCAGTCTAAAAAACACTATCTTGGACTTCTCTGCATGTTTCCCAGGCGAGCAATTGGCAGCATGTTCAGAACCATGTTTCTGTGAATAACTCCTGAACCGTAAGTCACAGACGCTCGCTCTTGGCTGCATTCGATTCAGCTCGTGGCAGCCAGTCTAAAAAACACCATCTTGGACTTCTCTGCATGTTTCCCAGGCGAGCAATTGGCAGCATGTTCAGAACCATGTTTCTGTGAATAACTCCTGAACCGTAAGTCCTAGACGCTCGCTCTTGGCTGCATTCGATTCAGCTCGTGGCAGCCAGTCTAAAAAACACTATCTTGGACTTCTCTGCATGTTTCCCAGGCGAGCAATTGGCAGCATGTTCAGAACCATGTTTCTGAGGCTAATTCCTTAACCGTAAGTCCTAGACGCTCGATCTTGGCGGCATTCGTCTCAGCGCCTGGCAATTAGTATAGGAGCACTGTGTTTGACTTCTCTGGATGTTTCCCAGGCGAGTTATTGACAAGTAAATCCTAGACGCTCGATCTTGGTTATTTTCGCTTTCGCGTCTGGCAGTAAAAGAACCATGTTTCTGTGAATAACTCCTGAACCGTAAGTCCTAGACGCTCGCTCTTGGCTGCATTCGATTCAGCTCGTGACAGCCAGTCTAAAAAACACTATCTTGGACTTCTCTGCATGTTTCCCAGGCGAGCAATTGGCAGCATGTTCAGAACCATGTTTCTGTGAATAACTCCTGAACCGTAAGTCACAGACGCTCGCTCTTGGCTGCATTCGATTCAGCTCGTGGCAGCCAGTCTAAAAAACACTATCTTGGACTTCTCTGCATGTTTCCCAGGCGAGCAATTGGCAGCATGTTCAGAACCATGTTTCTGTGAATAACTCCTGAACCGTAAGTCCTAGACGCTCGCTCTTGGCTGCATTCGATTCAGCTCGTGGCAGCCAGTCTAAAAAACACTATCTTGGACTTCTCTGCATGTTTCCCAGGCGAGCAATTGGCAGCATGTTCAGAACCATGTTTCTGTGAATAACTCCTGAACCGTAAGTCCTAGACGCTCGCTCTTGGCTGCATTCGATTCAGCTCGTGGCAGCCAGTCTAAAAAACACTATCTTGGACTTCTCTGCATGTTTCCCAGGCGAGCAATTGGCAGCATGTTCAGAACCATGTTTCTGAGGCTAATTCCTTAACCGTAAGTCCTAGACGCTCGATCTTGGCGGCATTCGTCTCAGCGCCTGGCAATTAGTATAGGAGCACTGTGTTTGACTTCTCTGGATGTTTCCCAGGCGAGTTATTGACAAGTAAATCCTAGACGCTCGATCTTGGTTATTTTCGCTTTCGCGGCTGGCAGTAAAAGAACCATGTTTCTGTGAATAACTCCTGAACCGTAAGTCCTAGACGCTCGCTCTTGGCTGCATTCGATTCAGCTCGTGGCAGCCAGTCTAAAAAACACTATCTTGGACTTCTCTGCATGTTTCCCAGGCGAGCAATTGGCAGCATGTTCAGAACCATGTTTCTGTGAATAACTCCTGAACCGTAAGTCACAGACGCTCGCTCTTGGCTGCATTCGATTCAGCTCGTGGCAGCCAGTCTAAAAAACACTATCTTGGACTTCTCTGCATGTTTCCCAGGCGAGCAATTGGCAGCATGTTCAGAACCATGTTTCTGTGAATAACTCCTGAACCGTAAGTCCTAGACGCTCGCTCTTGGCTGCATTCGATTCAGCTCGTGGCAGCCAGTCTAAAAAACACCATCTTGGACTTCTCTGCATGTTTCCCAGGCGAGCAATTGGCAGCATGTTCAGAACCATGTTTCTGTGAATAACTCCTGAACCGTAAGTCCTAGACGCTCGCTCTTGGCTGCATTCGATTCAGCTCGTGGCAGCCAGTCTAAAAAACACTATCTTGGACTTCTCTGCATGTTTCCCAGGCGAGCAATTGGCAGCATGTTCAGAACCATGTTTCTGAGGCTAATTCCTTAACCGTAAGTCCTAGACGCTCGATCTTGGCGGCATTCGTCTCAGCGCCTGGCAATTAGTATAGGAGCACTGTGTTTGACTTCTCTGGATGTTTCCCAGGCGAGTTATTGACAAGTAAATCCTAGACGCTCGATCTTGGTTATTTTCGCTTTCGCGTCTGGCAGTAAAAGAACCATGTTTCTGTGAATAACTCCTGAACCGTAAGTCCTAGACGCTCGCTCTTGGCTGCATTCGATTCAGCTCGTGACAGCCAGTCTAAAAAACACTATCTTGGACTTCTCTGCATGTTTCCCAGGCGAGCAATTGGCAGCATGTTCAGAACCATGTTTCTGTGAATAACTCCTGAACCGTAAGTCACAGACGCTCGCTCTTGGCTGCATTCGATTCAGCTCGTGGCAGCCAGTCTAAAAAACACTATCTTGGACTTCTCTGCATGTTTCCCAGGCGAGCAATTGGCAGCATGTTCAGAACCATGTTTCTGTGAATAACTCCTGAACCGTAAGTCCTAGACGCTCGCTCTTGGCTGCATTCGATTCAGCTCGTGGCAGCCAGTCTAAAAAACACTATCTTGGACTTCTCTGCATGTTTCCCAGGCGAGCAATTGGCAGCATGTTCAGAACCATGTTTCTGTGAATAACTCCTGAACCGTAAGTCCTAGACGCTCGCTCTTGGCTGCATTCGATTCAGCTCGTGGCAGCCAGTCTAAAAAACACTATCTTGGACTTCTCTGCATGTTTCCCAGGCGAGCAATTGGCAGCATGTTCAGAACCATGTTTCTGAGGCTAATTCCTTAACCGTAAGTCCTAGACGCTCGATCTTGGCGGCATTCGTCTCAGCGCCTGGCAATTAGTATAGGAGCACTGTGTTTGACTTCTCTGGATGTTTCCCAGGCGAGTTATTGACAAGTAAATCCTAGACGCTCGATCTTGGTTATTTTCGCTTTCGCGGCTGGCAGTAAAAGAACCATGTTTCTGTGAATAACTCCTGAACCGTAAGTCCTAGACGCTCGCTCTTGGCTGCATTCGATTCAGCTCGTGGCAGCCAGTCTAAAAAACACTATCTTGGACTTCTCTGCATGTTTCCCAGGCGAGCAATTGGCAGCATGTTCAGAACCATGTTTCTGTGAATAACTCCTGAACCGTAAGTCACAGACGCTCGCTCTTGGCTGCATTCGATTCAGCTCGTGGCAGCCAGTCTAAAAAACACTATCTTGGACTTCTCTGCATGTTTCCCAGGCGAGCAATTGGCAGCATGTTCAGAACCATGTTTCTGTGAATAACTCCTGAACCGTAAGTCCTAGACGCTCGCTCTTGGCTGCATTCGATTCAGCTCGTGGCAGCCAGTCTAAAAAACACTATCTTGGACTTCTCTGCATGTTTCCCAGGCGAGCAATTGGCAGCATGTTCAGAACAATGTTTCTGAGGCTAATTCCTTAACCGTAAGTCCTAGACGCTCGATCTTGGCGGCATTCGTCTCAGCGCCTGGCAATTAGTATAGGAGCACTGTGTTTGACTTCTCTGGATGTTTCCCAGGCGAGTTATTGACAAGTAAATCCTAGACGCTCGATCTTGGTTATTTTCGCTTTCGCGGCTGGCAGTAAAAGAACCATGTTTCTGTGAATAACACTTGAACCGTAAGTCACAGACGCTCGCTCTTGGCTGCATTCGATTCAGCTCGTGGCAGCCAGTCTAAAAAACACTATCTTGGACTTCTCTGCATGTTTCCCAGGCGAGCAATTGGTAGCATGTTCAGAACCATGTTTCTGTGAATAACTCCTGAACCGTAAGTCACAGACGCTCGCTCTTGGCTGCATTCGATTCAGCTCGTGGCAGCCAGTCTAAAAAACACTATCTTGGACTTCTCTGCATGTTTCCCAGGCGAGCAATTGGCAGCATGTTCAGAACCATGTTTCTGTGAATAACTCCTGAACTGTAAGTCACAGACGCTCGCTCTTGGCTGCATTCGATTCAGCTCGTGGCAGCCAGTCTAAAAAACACTATCTTGGACTTCTCTGCATGTTTCCCAGGCGAGCAATTGGCAGCATGTTCAGAACCATGTTTCTGTGAATAACTCCTGAACCGTAAGTCCTAGACGCTCGCTCTTGGCTGCATTCGATTCAGCTCGTGGCAGCCAGTCTAAAAAACACTATCTTGGACTTCTCTGCATGTTTCCCAGGCGAGCAATTGACAGCATGTTCAGAACCATGTTTCTGAGGCTAATTCCTTAACCGTAAGTCCTAGACGCTCGATCTTGGCGGCATTCGTCTCAGCGCCTGGCAATTAGTATAGGAGCACTGTGTTTGACTTCTCTGGATGTTTCCCAGGCGAGTTATTGACAAGTAAATCCTAGACGCTCGATCTTGGTTATTTTCGCTTTCGCGGCTGGCAGTAAAAGAACCATGTTTCTGTGAATAACACTTGAACCGTAAGTCACAGACGCTCGCTCTTGGCTGCATTCGATTCAGCTCGTGGCAGCCAGTCTAAAAAACACTATCTTGGACTTCTCTGCATGTTTCCCAGGCGAGCAATTGGCAGCATGTTCAGAACCATGTTTCTGTGAATAACTCCTGAACCGTAAGTCACAGACGCTCGCTCTTGGCTGCATTCGATTCAGCTCGTGGCAGCCAGTCTAAAAAACACTATCTTGGACTTCTCTGCATGTTTCCCAGGCGAGCAATTGGCAGCATGTTCAGAACCATGTTTCTGTGAATAACTCCTGAACCGTAAGTCCTAGACGCTCGCTCTTGGCTGCATTCGATTCAGCTCGTGGCAGCCAGTCTAAAAAACACTATCTTGGACTTCTCTGCATGTTTCCCAGGCGAGCAATTGGCAGCATGTTCAGAACCATGTTTCTGAGGCTAATTCCTTAACCGTAAGTCCTAGACGCTCGATCTTGGCGGCATTCGTCTCAGCGCCTGGCAATTAGTATAGGAGCACTGTGTTTGACTTCTCTGGATGTTTCCCAGGCGAGTTATTGACAAGTAAATCCTAGACGCTCGATCTTGGTTATTTTCGCTTTCGCGGCTGGCAGTAAAAGAACCATGTTTCTGTGAATAACTCTTGAACCGTAAGTCACAGACGCTCGCTCTTGGCTGCATTCGATTCAGCTCGTGGCAGCCAGTCTAAAAAACACTATCTTGGACTTCTCTGCATGTTTCCCAGGCGAGCAATTGGCAGCATGTTCAGAACCATGTTTCTGTGAATAACTCCTGAACCGTAAGTCACAGACGCTCGCTCTTGGCTGCATTCGATTCAGCTCGTGGCAGCCAGTCTAAAAAACACTATCTTGGACTTCTCTGCATGTTTCCCAGGCGAGCAATTGGCAGCATGTTCAGAACCATGTTTCTGTGAATAACTCCTGAACCGTAAGTCACAGACGCTCGCTCTTGGCTGCATTCGATTCAGCTCGTGGCAGCCAGTCTAAAAAACACTATCTTGGACTTCTCTGCATGTTCCTAAGGGAAATGTTTCTAAAGCTAATTCTTGAACCGTAAGTCCTAGACGCTCGATCTTGGCGGCATTCGTCTCAGCGCCTGGCAATTAGTATAGGAGCAATGTGTTTGACTTCTCTGGATGTTTCCCAGGCGAGTTATTGACAAGTAAATCCTAGACGCTCGATCTTGGTTATTTTCGCTTTCGCGGCTGGCAGTAAAAGAACCATGTTTCTGTGAATAACTCTTGAACCGTAAGTCACAGACGCTCGCTCTTGGCTGCATTCGATTCAGCTCGTGGCAGCCAGTCTAAAAAACACTATCTTGGACTTCTCTGCATGTTTCCCAGGCGAGCAATTGGCAGCATGTTCAGAACCATGTTTCTGTGAATAACTCCTGAACCGTAAGTCACAGACGCTCGCTCTTGGCTGCATTCGATTCAGCTCGTGGCAGCCAGTCTAAAAAACACTATCTTGGACTTCTCTGCATGTTTCCCAGGCGAGCAATTGGCAGCATGTTCAGAACCATGTTTCTGTGAATAACTCCTGAACCGTAAGTCACAGACGCTCGCTCTTGGCTGCATTCGATTCAGCTCGTGGCAGCCAGTCTAAAAAACACTATCTTGGACTTCTCTGCATGTTTCCCAGGCGAGCAATTGGCAGCATGTTCAGAACCATGTTTCTGTGAATAACTCCTGAACCGTAAGTCACAGACGCTCGCTCTTGGCTGCATTCGATTCAGCTCGTGGCAGCCAGTCTAAAAAACACTATCTTGGACTTCTCTGCATGTTTCCCAGGCGAGCAATTGGCAGCATGTTCAGAACCATGTTTCTGTGAATAACTCCTGAACCGTAAGTCCTAGACGCTCGCTCTTGGCTGCATTCGATTCAGCTCGTGGCAGCCAGTCTAAAAAACACTATCTTGGACTTCTCTGCATGTTTCCCAGGCGAGCAATTGGCAGCATGTTCAGAACCATGTTTCTGAGGCTAATTCCTTAACCGTAAGTCCTAGACGCTCGATCTTGGCGGCATTCGTCTCAGCGCCTGGCAATTAGTATAGGAGCACTGTGTTTGACTTCTCTGGATGTTTCCCAGGCGAGTTATTGACAAGTAAATCCTAGACGCTCGATCTTGGTTATTTTCGCTTTCGCGGCTGGCAGTAAAAGAACCATGTTTCTGTGAATAACACTTGAACCGTAAGTCACAGACGCTCGCTCTTGGCTGCATTCGATTCAGCTCGTGGCAGCCAGTCTAAAAAACACTATCTTGGACTTCTCTGCATGTTTCCCAGGCGAGCAATTGGTAGCATGTTCAGAACCATGTTTCTGTGAATAACTCCTGAACCGTAAGTCACAGACGCTCGCTCTTGGCTGCATTCGATTCAGCTCGTGGCAGCCAGTCTAAAAAACACTATCTTGGACTTCTCTGCATGTTTCCCAGGCGAGCAATTGGCAGCATGTTCAGAACCATGTTTCTGTGAATAACTCCTGAACCGTAAGTCACAGACGCTCGCTCTTGGCAGCATTCGATTCAGCTCGTGGCAGCCAGTCTAAAAAACACTATCTTGGACTTCTCTGCATGTTTCCCAGGCGAGCAATTGGCAGCATGTTCAGAACCATGTTTCTGTGAATAACTCCTGAACCGTAAGTCCTAGACGCTCGCTCTTGGCTGCATTCGATTCAGCTCGTGGCAGCCAGTCTAAAAAACACTATCTTGGACTTCTCTGCATGTTTCCCAGGCGAGCAATTGGCAGCATGTTCAGAACCATGTTTCTGAGGCTAATTCCTTAACCGTAAGTTCTAGACGCTCGATCTTGGCGGCATTCGTCTCAGCGCCTGGCAATTAGTATAGGAGCACTGTGTTTGACTTCTCTGGATGTTTCCCAGGCGAGTTATTGACAAGTAAATCCTAGACGCTCAATCTTGGTTATTTTCGCTTTCGCGGCTGGCAGTAAAAGAACCATGTTTCTGTGAATAACACTTGAACCGTAAGTCACAGACGCTCGCTCTTGGCTGCATTCGATTCAGCTCGTGGCAGCCAGTCTAAAAAACACTATCTTGGACTTCTCTGCATGTTTCCCAGGCGAGCAATTGGTAGCATGTTCAGAACCATGTTTCTGTGAATAACTCCTGAACCGTAAGTCACAGACGCTCGCTCTTGGCTGCATTCGATTCAGCTCGTGGCAGCCAGTCTAAAAAACACTATCTTGGACTTCTCTGCATGTTTCCCAGGCGAGCAATTGGCAGCATGTTCAGAACCATGTTTCTGTGAATAACTCCTGAACCGTAAGTCACAGACGCTCGCTCTTGGCTGCATTCGATTCAGCTCGTGGCAGCCAGTCTAAAAAACACTATCTTGGACTTCTCTGCATGTTTCCCAGGCGAGCAATTGGCAGCATGTTCAGAACCATGTTTCTGTGAATAACTCCTGAACCGTAAGTCCTAGACGCTCGCTCTTGGCTGCATTCGATTCAGCTCGTGGCAGCCAGTCTAAAAAACACTATCTTGGACTTCTCTGCATGTTTCCCAGGCGAGCAATTGGCAGCATGTTCAGAACCATGTTTCTGAGGCTAATTCCTTAACCGTAAGTCCTAGACGCTCGATCTTGGCGGCATTCGTCTCAGCGCCTGGCAATTAGTATAGGAGCACTGTGTTTGACTTCTCTGGATGTTTCCCAGGCGAGTTATTGACAAGTAAATCCTAGACGCTCGATCTTGGTTATTTTCACTTTCGCGGCTGGCAGTAAAAGAACCATGTTTCTGTGAATAACTCTTGAACCGTAAGTCACAGACGCTCGCTCTTGGCTGCATTCGATTCAGCTCGTGGCAGCCAGTCTAAAAAACACTATCTTGGACTTCTCTGCATGTTTCCCAGGCGAGCAATTGGCAGCATGTTCAGAACCATGTTTCTGTGAATAACTCCTGAACCGTAAGTCACAGACGCTCGCTCTTGGCTGCATTCGATTCAGCTCGTGGCAGCCAGTCTAAAAAACACTATCTTGGACTTCTCTGCATGTTTCCCAGGCGAGCAATTGGCAGCATGTTCAGAACCATGTTTCTGTGAATAACTCCTGAACCGTAAGTCACAGACGCTCGCTCTTGGCTGCATTCGATTCAGCTCGTGGCAGCCAGTCTAAAAAACACTATCTTGGACTTCTCTGCATGTTCCTAAGGGAAATGTTTCTAAAGCTAATTCTTGAACCGTAAGTCCTAGACGCTCGATCTTGGCGGCATTCGTCTCAGCGCCTGGCAATTAGTATAGGAGCACTGTGTTTGACTTCTCTGGATGTTTCCCAGGCGAGTTATTGACAAGTAAATCCTAGACGCTCGATCTTGGTTATTTTCGCTTTCGCGGCTGGCAGTAAAAGAACCATGTTTCTGTGAATAACTCTTGAACCGTAAGTCACAGACGCTCGCTCTTGGATGCATTCGATTCAGCTCGTGGCAGCCAGTCTAAAAAACACTATCTTGGACTTCTCTGCATGTTTCCCAGGCGAGCAATTGGCAGCATGTTCAGAACCATGTTTCTGTGAATAACTCCTGAACCGTAAGTCACAGACGCTCGCTCTTGGCTGCATTCGATTCAGCTCGTGGCAGCCAGTCTAAAAAACACTATCTTGGACTTCTCTGCATGTTTCCCAGGCGAGCAATTGGCAGCATGTTCAGAACCATGTTTCTTTGAATAACTCCTGAACCGTAAGTCACAGACGCTCGCTCTTGGCTGCATTCGATTCAGCTCGTGGCAGCCAGTCTAAAAAACACTATCTTGGACTTCTCTGCATGTTTCCCAGGCGAGCAATTGGCAGCATGTTCAGAACCATGTTTCTGTGAATAACTCCTGAACCGTAAGTCACAGACGCTCGCTCTTGGCTGCATTCGATTCAGCTCGTGGCAGCCAGTCTAAAAAACACTATCTTGGACTTCTCTGCATGTTTCCCAGGCGAGCAATTGGCAGCATGTTCAGAACCATGTTTCTGTGAATAACTCCTGAACCGTAAGTCCTAGACGCTCGCTCTTGGCTGCATTCGATTCAGCTCGTGGCAGCCAGTCTAAAAAACACTATCTTGGACTTCTCTGCATGTTTCCCAGGCGAGCAATTGGCAGCATGTTCAGAACCATGTTTCTGAGGCTAATTCCTTAACCGTAAGTCCTAGACGCTCGATCTTGGCGGCATTCGTCTCAGCGCCTGGCAATTAGTATAGGAGCACTGTGTTTGACTTCTCTGGATGTTTCCCAGGCGAGTTATTGACAAGTAAATCCTAGACGCTCGATCTTGGTTATTTTCGCTTTCGCGTCTGGCAGTAAAAGAACCATGTTTCTGTGAATAACTCCTGAACCGTAAGTCCTAGACGCTCGCTCTTGGCTGCATTCGATTCAGCTCGTGGCAGCCAGTCTAAAAAACACTATCTTGGACTTCTCTGCATGTTTCCCAGGCAAGCAATTGGTAGCATGTTCAGAACCATGTTTCTGTGAATAACTCCTGAACCGTAAGTCACAGACGCTCGCTCTTGGCTGCATTCGATTCAGCTCGTGGCAGCCAGTCTAAAAAACACTATCTTGGACTTCTCTGCATGTTTCCCAGGCGAGCAATTGGCAGCATGTTCAGAACCATGTTTCTGTGAATAACTCCTGAACCGTAAGTCACAGACGCTCGCTCTTGGCTGCATTCGATTCAGCTCGTGGCAGCCAGTCTAAAAAACACTATCTTGGACTTCTCTGCATGTTTCCCAGGCGAGCAATTGGCAGCATGTTCAGAACCATGTTTCTGTGAATAACTCCTGAACCGTAAGTCCTAGACGCTCGCTCTTGGCTGCATTCGATTCAGCTCGTGGCAGCCAGTCTAAAAAACACTATCTTGGACTTCTCTGCATGTTTCCCAGGCGAGCAATTGGCAGCATGTTCAGAACCATGTTTCTGAGGCTAATTCCTTAACCGTAAGTCCTAGACGCTCGATCTTGGCGGCATTCGTCTCAGCGCCTGGCAATTAGTATAGGAGCACTGTGTTTGACTTCTCTGGATGTTTCCCAGGCGAGTTATTGACAAGTAAATCCTAGACGCTCGATCTTGGTTATTTTCGCTTTCGCGGCTGGCAGTAAAAGAACCATGTTTCTGTGAATAACTCTTGAACCGTAAGTCACAGACGCTCGCTCTTGGCTGCATTCGATTCAGCTCGTGGCAGCCAGTCTAAAAAACACTATCTTGGACTTCTCTGCATGTTTCCCAGGCGAGCAATTGGCAGCATGTTCAGAACCATGTTTCTGTGAATAACTCCTGAACCGTAAGTCACAGACGCTCGCTCTTGGCTGCATTCGATTCAGCTCGTGGCAGCCAGTCTAAAAAACACTATCTTGGACTTCTCTGCATGTTTCCCAGGCGAGCAATTGGCAGCATGTTCAGAACCATGTTTCTGTGAATAACTCCTGAACCGTAAGTCACAGACGCTCGCTCTTGGCTGCATTCGATTCAGCTCGTGGCAGCCAGTCTAAAAAACACTATCTTGGACTTCTCTGCATGTTCCTAAGGGAAATGTTTCTAAAGCTAATTCTTGAACCGTAAGTCCTAGACGCTCGATCTTGGCGGCATTCGTCTCAGCGCCTGGCAATTAGTATAGGAGCACTGTGTTTGACTTCTCTGGATGTTTCCCAGGCGAGTTATTGACAAGTAAATCCTAGACGCTCGATCTTGGTTATTTTCGCTTTCGCGGCTGGCAGTAAAAGAACCATGTTTCTGTGAATAACTCTTGAACCGTAAGTCACAGACGCTCGCTCTTGGCTGCATTCGATTCAGCTCGTGGCAGCCAGTCTAAAAAAACACTATCTTGGACTTCTCTGCATGTTTCCCAGGCGAGCAATTGGCAGCATGTTCAGAACCATGTTTCTGTGAATAACTCCTGAACCGTAAGTCACAGACGCTCGCTCTTGGCTGCATTCGATTCAGCTCGTGGCAGCCAGTCTAAAAAACACTATCTTGGACTTCTCTGCATGTTTCCCAGGCGAGCAATTGGCAGCATGTTCAGAACCATGTTTCTGTGAATAACTCCTGAACCGTAAGTCACAGACGCTCGCTCTTGGCTGCATTCGATTCAGCTCGTGGCAGCCAGTCTAAAAAACACTATCTTGGACTTCTCTGCATGTTCCTAAGGGAAATGTTCTAAAGCTAATTCTTGAACCGTAAGTCCTAGACGCTCGATCTTGGCGGCATTCGTCTCAGCGCCTGGCAATTAGTATAGGAGCACTGTGTTTGACTTCTCTGGATGTTTCCCAGGCGAGTTATTGACAAGTAAATCCTAGACGCTCGATCTTGGTTATTTTCGCTTTCGCGGCTGGCAGTAAAAGAACCATGTGAAAAGTGAAAAAAGCTTGTACCTCAAGTTTTGCTCACCTCATAACCAAGTTGCGTTTTTCCAATGCGTTTTTTTCATGCGTTTTGTGTAAAGCTTGATTGATGCCTGAATAGGCATAAGAATCCAAAAAGCTGTGGGTGCTCGTAGATCCTCCTGAGCTTAATCCTGTGTCGACAGCAGGTTTTGGTAACAAAAATAGTGTGAAGGAAAGGCAGATCCAGCACTCCAATGATTAAAAATTCAGTTTTATTGGGTCATGTTTAAAAGGGATAAAACAACAATCCCGGGACCACGCTTACGCGTTTCAGACCACTAGGGTCCTTAATCATAGCTTGCTCTAAGCAGATAAAATTCACAAATATATAGTCAAGAAAATCTATCATGTGATCAATTTGGGCTGGGTTTAAACATTTTAACCCTATCCAATCAGTACCAAAACTTGTGTCGTAGTTTCCTCTTGGTGTTTGAAATCATAGAATTATATTATAGGAGTAATCTATATTCTCACAAATAGCGCAAAAATAAATGACTGTCACAACAGAAGGAAAAAATTACATACATCAAGTGAATGTATATACATCTCTTAGTTACATTTCCTTGACAAAAGCCTGGTATGTTAGTAGACTAATTAATTTAGATATCAGGTGTGCATTGACGTCAAACATGATTGTAGGGTGTTTTACTTATAAGCGGTTACAAAAATGTAGATATATGTTCGTAAATGACAAACTGTTGTCATAATATTTTGCTGTTAAGAATGACAAAAACATTAAACATCAAGAACAATTAACAATCATTGTTAGTATGGAGTTAACTTTGTAAAAAATATATATTGTTCTGAAATGAATAAACCTCCTAGTTTTTCAAAAGCAAAAGAGCAAAAAAGCAAAAAAGCGAAATTAACGCACCTCCGTTTTGTCTCGATCATTATATACAATAATAAGTGCATGGTATCTACTGAGAAAATGAGTATAATTCAAATAGAAGAAATGTTGGTAGAAAAATAGAATGACTACCGCAGACAGTGGAATGTAACCACGGTATCGTGTGCGTGTGTATATGTCCTATTCATATGAACTCCGTGGTGCTGAATGAACAGCTCCAATTATTTGTTTAAATGTATTTATAAGAGTACTGATTTTGAAATAAAAAATAAGAGATGGATTTTGCTTTGTTTTAATGGATATATATGGACATCCTATTATATAGTTTGCTTAAAATATGATATAATGAAAAAATGTAGAAATGGCTTTTCTAAATAAAAAACAATCTTTTTAACTGTGTCAAAGATGCATTATTATGGTTACAACAGAAGTGTGTCATGCAACAGTAACAATTTACAAATATTAGTGATCAATATAATCCAATTTACAGCCATTAGTGATCAAGATAATATAAAGTAAATTTAAATTTACTGGTGTACTAAGGAACAGAGATTTTTCTCATATTTCGATCAATGGAAATGTATATATATATAACAATTCTTCAGTATTATTAAACAAAAAAAAAAAAAAATTTTTGAACAAGTGTATTCTAAATTTTGAGACATATTTATGATCTGAAATTAAATTGATTTAAACATATCAATTTATTTTTTTAGAGCAATTAGTTCAAGTATTATACATGTTTTTGAATTGCCTGTCACTGCTGTCTCCGTGGTGCTGAAAGGACAGCTCCCCTGTGAGACTATTAACAGAGATACTGACAATAGACGGAAAAACAGCGTGTGATCTAAAAAAGTTTATAGATATTTTAACATAGTATAGTTAAACTAGAGTGAAGTATTGAGTCCATGATGTTAAACAGAGAGTTTCACTTGATAATTCTTTTGAAGAAAACTGAAACAATTTTAATTATGAATAAATTTTTTTGTACGTTAGTGTTTACTAATATACTTTAGTTTGACTTGGATGTAATATTGATATAGATAACAATTTGATAGTGACACTATTTATGATTTAATCATAGATTTAGAACTATGGTGAATTTAAAGATATGTTTTGAGAAAGATATGTTTCGAATTATTTTAGTAAATATACATTAAATCATTCCTATAATTCATGCCCTCGGGAAAGCGAGTGTCTAGTTTCAAAATCCATAGCGCTTCTCTATTGAGCAAAAGTTTTCTCCAATTTCCCCCTCTTTTTGGACAGTATACTCTTTCCAAACCACAAACTTTAAATGAACTAATATTTCCTTGATGTGTCTCTCGGAAATGTTTCGCCGCTCCTGAAACATTGATTTTATTCAAGTTCTTGATATCTGCTATATGTTCAGCTATTCTCTTTTTTAAAGGTCTTATAGTGCATCCTACATATTGCTTATTGCAGGTATTACAAGATATAACATATACCACATATGTAGTGTTACAATTAATAAAAGATTTTATAGAAAAAGAGATTTTAGTTGAAAAGGATGTTAAATTGTTGGAAATCATCATGTATTGACAAATGGTACATCTGTTGCCTCCACATTTACATGAACCTGTGTACTTTAGCCATGTGTTCGTTTTATCAGAGGTTTTTGGAAAGATGCTAGGTGAAATTTTGTTACCTATTGTGGTTGAATTTCTGGCCACAAAGTTACAACCTGTTCTTAAAATTTTCCTGAGATCCTGATCTTTGTCCAAAATTGGTAAATATCGTTTCATAATGGATATTATTTTATTATACTCGTTACTGTAAGGAGTGGAGAAAGTTAAAGATTTAGTTTGGTGATTGCTTTTTTTGGGTTTTTTTATTTTAGGACACAATAGTTCAGATCTGGATTTAGCTGTTACTTTATTTTTTGCTTTTTGCAATATTTGTTTGGAATAGCCCCGTGTCATGAGTCTATTGTCAATGACATTGCATTCAGCAAGAAAATCAGAACTATGGGTGCAAATTCGTTTTGCACGTGTATATTCTCCTATTGGAAGATTATTAATGACATGTTTTGGATGTGCACTCGACGCATGTAGGATTGAATTACCAGAAGTAGGTTTACGGTATAAACTACTAACAATATTAGGTTCTGAAGAGTCACCCGTTAGTGTGATATCAAGAAAGGATAAAGATGTTAAATTTTTATTGTATGTGAACTTAAGATTATCTTCATTATTGTTTATATATATTACAAAGTCCTCAATTTCTCTATATGGACCTGACCAGATGATCAATATATCATCAATAAAACGACCATAGTAATGTATATTATTTGCAAATGGATTAGAATTATTATAGATGTAACGTTCTTCCCACCAAGTTACATATATATTAGCTAATGAAGGGGAAAACTTAGCCCCCATAGAGCATCCCAAACTTTGCAAATAAAAGGAATTATCAAACAAAAAATAATTATGTTTTAATAGATGGAAAGTGACACTAAGAATATACTCTTTAAGATCGTCTGAATAGTTAGTATATTTTTGTAGTTGGTCACTAAGGGCTATAATGGCTTTATCATGTGGAATGGATGAGTATAAAGCACTGATGTCACATGTAACCCAACTAAAAGTATCTGACCACTTAAGTTTATCCATTATTTGAAGGACATTCGTACTGTCTTTAATATAACTCGGCGATCTTTTGACAAGAGGTTGCAGTAGATTATCCAACCACTCCCCCAAACGTTCATTTAATGAGTCTATACTGGAAACTATTGGTCTTAAAGGTGGTGGAAAAATTTCTTTATGGATTTTAGGGAGAGCGTGGAAGATAGGTATTACTGGAAAATTTCTATTCAAATATTTGCTCTCTTTTTCTGAGATAATACCCAAAGAAAAGCCCTCTTGAATAACTTTGATTAGTTTGCTTTTAAAAATGTTAGTGGGATCTGTGTCTAATTTCTTGTATGTATTTGTATCTTTTAATAATTCCATAACCAATTTTTTGTAGAGTTCAGAATCCATGATGACTACTGACCCTCCCTTATCTGCATTTTTTATTGTTATATTTTTGTTTTCATGTAATTCTTTTAAGGCTAAATTTTCCCCTTTCGATAGATTATAAATGGGAATCTTTTTCTCTTGGTATAGAGATTTTAGAGCTTCCTCTATAGCCATTTGGAAGTCATCCATAGCATTAGATCTGCATGTTAAAGGATAAAAATCAGGGTTAGATAAAGAAATTTGGTTAGTGGGAGAAATTAACAGTTCCATGGAAGTAGAGCTTTCTTGTTCCAAGGTTTGCAGGTTCATTATCGTTATCTGTTCTTGGAATGTAAAGTCGTCAAAGTCATTTGTTGATAATATATTACTTTTCATTTCCGATGGTAGAATAGTGTCTTCTTTCAAAAAATATTTTTTGACAGTTAGTAGTCGTACAAATCTATTGACATCAATTAAAGTTTGGTATAGGTCAAAACTTTTGGTGGGTACGAAGTTGAGTCCTTTTTTTAATACCTTTAATTGGTTAGGATTGAATATGAATGCTGATAAGTTCACAACTGAAAGAAGACACTATTCTACCATCGGAAATGAAAAGTAATATATTATCAACAAATGACTTTGACGACTTTACATTCCAAGAACAGATAACGATAATGAACCTGCAAACCTTGGAACAAGAAAGCTCTACTTCCATGGAACTGTTAATTTCTCCCACTAACCAAATTTCTTTATCTAACCCTGATTTTTATCCTTTAACATGCAGATCTAATGCTATGGATGACTTCCAAATGGCTATAGAGGAAGCTCTAAAATCTCTATACCAAGAGAAAAAGATTCCCATTTATAATCTATCGAAAGGGGAAAATTTAGCCTTAAAAGAATTACATGAAAACAAAAATATAACAATAAAAAATGCAGATAAGGGAGGGTCAGTAGTCATCATGGATTCTGAACTCTACAAAAAATTGGTTATGGAATTATTAAAAGATACAAATACATACAAGAAATTAGACACAGATCCCACTAACATTTTTAAAAGCAAACTAATCAAAGTTATTCAAGAGGGCTTTTCTTTGGGTATTATCTCAGAAAAAGAGAGCAAATATTTGAATAGAAATTTTCCAGTAATACCTATCTTCCACGCTCTCCCTAAAATCCATAAAGAAATTTTTCCACCACCTTTAAGACCAATAGTTTCCAGTATAGACTCATTAAATGAACGTTTGGGGGAGTGGTTGGATAATCTACTGCAACCTCTTGTCAAAAGATCGCCGAGTTATATTAAAGACAGTACGAATGTCCTTCAAATAATGGATAAACTTAAGTGGTCAGATACTTTTAGTTGGGTTACATGTGACATCAGTGCTTTATACTCATCCATTCCACATGATAAAGCCATTATAGCCCTTAGTGACCAACTACAAAAATATACTAACTATTCAGACGATCTTAAAGAGTATATTCTTAGTGTCACTTTCCATCTATTAAAACATAATTATTTTTTGTTTGATAATTCCTTTTATTTGCAAAGTTTGGGATGCTCTATGGGGGCTAAGTTTTCCCCTTCATTAGCTAATATATATGTAACTTGGTGGGAAGAACGTTACATCTATAATAATTCTAATCCATTTGCAAATAATATACATTACTATGGTCGTTTTATTGATGATATATTGATCATCTGGTCAGGTCCATATAGAGAAATTGAGGACTTTGTAATATATATAAACAATAATGAAGATAATCTTAAGTTCACATACAATAAAAATTTAACATCTTTATCCTTTCTTGATATCACACTAACGGGTGACTCTTCAGAACCTAATATTGTTAGTAGTTTATACCGTAAACCTACTTCTGGTAATTCAATCCTACATGCGTCGAGTGCACATCCAAAACATGTCATTAATAATCTTCCAATAGGAGAATATACACGTGCAAAACGAATTTGCACCCATAGTTCTGATTTTCTTGCTGAATGCAATGTCATTGACAATAGACTCATGACACGGGGCTATTCCAAACAAATATTGCAAAAAGCAAAAAATAAAGTAACAGCTAAATCCAGATCTGAACTATTGTGTCCTAAAATAAAAAACCCCAAAAAAAGCAATCACCAAACTAAATCTTTAACTTTCTCCACTCCTTACAGTAACGAGTATAATAAAATAATATCCATTATGAAACGATATTTACCAATTTTGGACAAAGATCAGGATCTCAGGAAAATTTTAAGAACAGGTTGTAACTTTGTGGCCAGAAATTCAACCACAATAGGTAACAAAATTTCACCTAGCATCTTTCCAAAAACCTCTGATAAAACGAACACATGGCTAAAGTACACAGGTTCATGTAAATGTGGAGGCAACAGATGTACCATTTGTCAATACATGATGATTTCCAACAATTTAACATCCTTTTCAACTAAAATCTCTTTTTCTATAAAATCTTTTATTAATTGTAACACTACATATGTGGTATATGTTATATCTTGTAATACCTGCAATAAGCAATATGTAGGATGCACTATAAGACCTTTAAAAAAGAGAATAGCTGAACATATAGCAGATATCAAGAACTTGAATAAAATCAATGTTTCAGGAGCGGCGAAACATTTCCGAGAGACACATCAAGGAAATATTAGTTCATTTAAAGTTTGTGGTTTGGAAAGAGTATACTGTCCAAAAAGAGGGGGAAATTGGAGAAAACTTTTGCTCAATAGAGAAGCGCTATGGATTTTGAAACTAGACACTCGCTTTCCCGAGGGCATGAATTATAGGAATGATTTAATGTATATTTACTAAAATAATTCGAAACATATCTTTCTCAAAACATATCTTTAAATTCACCATAGTTCTAAATCTATGATTAAATCATAAATAGTGTCACTATCAAATTGTTATCTATATCAATATTACATCCAAGTCAAACTAAAGTATATTAGTAAACACTAACGTACAAAAAAATTTATTCATAATTAAAATTGTTTCAGTTTTCTTCAAAAGAATTATCAAGTGAAACTCTCTGTTTAACATCATGGACTCAATACTTCACTCTAGTTTAACTATACTATGTTAAAATATCTATAAACTTTTTTAGATCACACGCTGTTTTTCCGTCTATTGTCAGTATCTCTGTTAATAGTCTCACAGGGGAGCTGTCCTTTCAGCACCACGGAGACAGCAGTGACAGGCAATTCAAAAACATGTATAATACTTGAACTAATTGCTCTAAAAAAATAAATTGATATGTTTAAATCAATTTAATTTCAGATCATAAATATGTCTCAAAATTTAGAATACACTTGTTCAAAAATTTTTTTTTTTTTTTGTTTAATAATACTGAAGAATTGTTATATATATATACATTTCCATTGATCGAAATATGAGAAAAATCTCTGTTCCTTAGTACACCAGTAAATTTAAATTTACTTTATATTATCTTGATCACTAATGGCTGTAAATTGGATTATATTGATCACTAATATTTGTAAATTGTTACTGTTGCATGACACACTTCTGTTGTAACCATAATAATGCATCTTTGACACAGTTAAAAAGATTGTTTTTTATTTAGAAAAGCCATTTCTACATTTTTTCATTATATCATATTTTAAGCAAACTATATAATAGGATGTCCATATATATCCATTAAAACAAAGCAAAATCCATCTCTTATTTTTTATTTCAAAATCAGTACTCTTATAAATACATTTAAACAAATAATTGGAGCTGTTCATTCAGCACCACGGAGTTCATATGAATAGGACATATACACACGCACACGATACCGTGGTTACATTCCACTGTCTGCGGTAGTCATTCTATTTTTCTACCAACATTTCTTCTATTTGAATTATACTCATTTTCTCAGTAGATACCATGCACTTATTATTGTATATAATGATCGAGACAAAACGGAGGTGCGTTAATTTCGCTTTTTTGCTTTTTTGCTCTTTTGCTTTTGAAAAACTAGGAGGTTTATTCATTTCAGAACAATATATATTTTTTACAAAGTTAACTCCATACTAACAATGATTGTTAATTGTTCTTGATGTTTAATGTTTTTGTCATTCTTAACAGCAAAATATTATGACAACAGTTTGTCATTTACGAACATATATCTACATTTTTGTAACCGCTTATAAGTAAAACACCCTACAATCATGTTTGACGTCAATGCACACCTGATATCTAAATTAATTAGTCTACTAACATACCAGGCTTTTGTCAAGGAAATGTAACTAAGAGATGTATATACATTCACTTGATGTATGTAATTTTTTCCTTCTGTTGTGACAGTCATTTATTTTTGCGCTATTTGTGAGAATATAGATTACTCCTATAATATAATTCTATGATTTCAAACACCAAGAGGAAACTACGACACAAGTTTTGGTACTGATTGGATAGGGTTAAAATGTTTAAACCCAGCCCAAATTGATCACATGATAGATTTTCTTGACTATATATTTGTGAATTTTATCTGCTTAGAGCAAGCTATGATTAAGGACCCTAGTGGTCTGAAACGCGTAAGCGTGGTCCCGGGATTGTTGTTTTATCCCTTTTAAACATGACCCAATAAAACTGAATTTTTAATCATTGGAGTGCTGGATCTGCCTTTCCTTCACACTATTTTTGTTAGTAAAAGAACCATGTTTCTGTGAATAACTCTTGAACCGTAAGTCACAGACGCTCGCTCTTGGCTGCATTCGATTCAGCTCGTGGCAGCCAGTCTAAAAAACACTATCTTGGACTTCTCTGCATGTTTCCCAGGCGAGCAATTGGCAGCATGTTCAGAACCATGTTTCTGTGAATAACTCCTGAACCGTAAGTCACAGACGCTCGCTCTTGGCTGCATTCGATTCAGCTCGTGGCAGCCAGTCTAAAAAACACTATCTTGGACTTCTCTGCATGTTTCCCAGGCGAGCAATTGGCAGCATGTTCAGAACCATGTTTCTTTGAATAACTCCTGAACCGTAAGTCACAGACGCTCGCTCTTGGCTGCATTCGATTCAGCTCGTGGCAGCCAGTCTAAAAAACACTATCTTGGACTTCTCTGCATGTTTCCCAGGCGAGCAATTGGCAGCATGTTCAGAACCATGTTTCTGTGAATAACTCCTGAACCGTAAGTCACAGACGCTCGCTCTTGGCTGCATTCGATTCAGCTCGTGGCAGCCAGTCTAAAAAACACTATCTTGGACTTCTCTGCATGTTTCCCAGGCGAGCAATTGGCAGCATGTTCAGAACCATGTTTCTGTGAATAACTCCTGAACCGTAAGTCCTAGACGCTCGCTCTTGGCTGCATTCGATTCAGCTCGTGGCAGCCAGTCTAAAAAACACTATCTTGGACTTCTCTGCATGTTTCCCAGGCGAGCAATTGGCAGCATGTTCAGAACCATGTTTCTGAGGCTAATTCCTTAACCGTAAGTCCTAGACGCTCGATCTTGGCGGCATTCGTCTCAGCGCCTGGCAATTAGTATAGGAGCACTGTGTTTGACTTCTCTGGATGTTTCCCAGGCGAGTTATTGACAAGTAAATCCTAGACGCTCGATCTTGGTTATTTTCGCTTTCGCGGCTGGCAGTAAAAGAACCATTTTTCTGTGAATAACTCTTGAACCGTAAGTCACAGACGCTCGCTCTTGGCTGCATTCGATTCAGCTCGTGGCAGCCAGTCTAAAAAACACTATCTTGGACTTCTCTGCATGTTTCCCAGGCGAGCAATTGGCAGCATGTTCAGAACCATGTTTCTGTGAATAACTCCTGAACCGTAAGTCACAGACGCTCGCTCTTGGCTGCATTCGATTCAGCTCGTGGCAGCCAGTCTAAAAAACACTATCTTGGACTTCTCTGCATGTTTCCCAGGCGAGCAATTGGCAGCATGTTCAGAACCATGTTTCTGTGAATAACTCCTGAACCGTAAGTCACAGACGCTCGCTCTTGGCTGCATTCGATTCAGCTCGTGGCAGCCAGTCTAAAAAACACTATCTTGGACTTCTCTGCATGTTCCTAAGGGAAATGTTTCTAAAGCTAATTCTTGAACCGTAAGTCCTAGACGCTCGATCTTGGCGGCATTCGTCTCAGCGCCTGGCAATTAGTATAGGAGCACTGTGTTTGACTTCTCTGGATGTTTCCCAGGCGAGTTATTGACAAGTAAATCCTAGACGCTCGATCTTGGTTATTTTCGCTTTCGCGGCTGGCAGTAAAAGAACCATGTTTCTGTGAATAACTCTTGAACCGTAAGTCACAGACGCTCGCTCTTGGCTGCATTCGATTCAGCTCGTGGCAGCCAGTCTAAAAAACACTATCTTGGACTTCTCTGCATGTTTCCCAGGCGAGCAATTGGCAGCATGTTCAGAACCATGTTTCTGTGAATAACTCCTGAACCGTAAGTCACAGACGCTCGCTCTTGGCTGCATTCGATTCAGCTCGTGGCAGCCAGTCTAAAAAACACTATCTTGGACTTCTCTGCATGTTTCCCAGGCGAGCAATTGGCAGCATGTTCAGAACCATGTTTCTGTGAATAACTCCTGAACCGTAAGTCACAGACGCTCGCTCTTGGCTGCATTCGATTCAGCTCGTGGCAGCCAGTCTAAAAAACACTATCTTGGACTTCTCTGCATGTTCCTAAGGGAAATGTTTCTAAAGCTAATTCTTGAACCGTAAGTCCTAGACGCTCGATCTTGGCGGCATTCGTCTCAGCGCCTGGCAATTAGTATAGGAGCACTGTGTTTGACTTCTCTGGATGTTTCCCAGGCGAGTTATTGACAAGTAAATCCTAGACGCTCGATCTTGGTTATTTTCGCTTTCGCGGCTGGCAGTAAAAGAACCATGTTTCTGTGAATAACTCTTGAACCGTAAGTCACAGACGCTCGCTCTTGGCTGCATTCGATTCAGCTCGTGGCAGCCAGTCTAAAAAACACTATCTTGGACTTCTCTGCATGTTTCCCAGGCGAGCAATTGGCAGCATGTTCAGAACCATGTTTCTGTGAATAACTCCTGAACCGTAAGTCACAGACGCTCGCTCTTGGCTGCATTCGATTCAGCTCGTGGCAGCCAGTCTAAAAAACACTATCTTGGACTTCTCTGCATGTTCCTAAGGGAAATGTTTCTAAAGCTAATTCTTGAACCGTAAGTCCTAGACGCTCGATCTTGGCGGCATTCGTCTCAGCGCCTGGCAATTAGTATAGGAGCACTGTGTTTGACTTCTCTGGATGTTTCCCAGGCGAGTTATTGACAAGTAAATCCTAGACGCTCGATCTTGGTTATTTTCGCTTTCGCGGCTGGCAGTAAAAGAACCATGTTTCTGTGAATAACTCTTGAACCGTAAGTCACAGACGCTCGCTCTTGGCTGCATTCGATTCAGCTCGTGGCAGCCAGTCTAAAAAACACTATCTTGGACTTCTCTGCATGTTTCCCAGGCGAGCAATTGGCAGCATGTTCAGAACCATGTTTCTGTGAATAACTCCTGAACCGTAAGTCACAGACGCTCGCTCTTGGCTGCATTCGATTCAGCTCGTGGCAGCCAGTCTAAAAGACACTATCTTGGACTTCTCTGCATGTTTCCCAGGCGAGCAATTGGCAGCATGTTCAGAACCATGTTTCTGTGAATAACTCCTGAACCGTAAGTCACAGACGCTCGCTCTTGGCTGCATTCGATTCAGCTCGTGGCAGCCAGTCTAAAAAACACTATCTTGGACTTCTCTGCATGTTTCCCAGGCGAGCAATTGGCAGCATGTTCAGAACCATGTTTCTGTGAATAACTCCTGAACCGTAAGTCACAGACGCTCGCTCTTGGCTGCATTCGATTCAGCTCGTGGCAGCCAGTCTAAAAAACACTATCTTGGACTTCTCTGCATGTTTCCCAGGCGAGCAATTGGCAGCATGTTCAGAACCGTGTTTCTGTGAATAACTCCTGAACCGTAAGTCACAGACGCTCGCTCTTGGCTGCATTCGATTCAGCTCGTGGCAGCCAGTCTAAAAAACACTATCTTGGACTTCTCTGCATGTTCCTAAGGGAAATGTTTCTAAAGCTAATTCTTGAACCGTAAGTCCTAGACGCTCGATCTTGGCGGCATTCGTCTCAGCGCCTGGCAATTAGTATAGGAGCACTGTGTTTGACTTCTCTGGATGTTTCCCAGGCGAGTTATTGACAAGTAAATCCTAGACGCTCGATCTTGGTTATTTTCGCTTTCGCGGCTGGCAGTAAAAGAACCATGTTTCTGTGAATAACTCTTGAACCGTAAGTCACAGACGCTCGCTCTTGGCTGCATTCGATTCAGCTCGTGGCAGCCAGTCTAAAAAACACTATCTTGGACTTCTCTGCATGTTTCCCAGGCGAGCAATTGGCAGCATGTTCAGAACCATGTTTCTGTGAATAACTCCTGAACCGTAAGTCACAGACGCTCGCTCTTGGCTGCATTCGATTCAGCTCGTGGCAGCCAGTCTAAAAAACACTATCTTGGACTTCTCTGCATGTTTCCCAGGCGAGCAATTGGCAGCATGTTCAGAACCATGTTTCTGTGAATAACTCCTGAACTGTAAGTCACAGACGCTCGCTCTTGGCTGCATTCGATTCAGCTCGTGGCAGCCAGTCTAAAAAACACTATCTTGGACTTCTCTGCATGTTTCCCAGGCGAGCAATTGGCAGCATGTTCAGAACCATGTTTCTGTGAATAACTCCTGAACCGTAAGTCACAGACGCTCGCTCTTGGCTGCATTCGATTCAGCTCGTGGCAGCCAGTCTAAAAAACACTATCTTGGACTTCTCTGCATGTTTCCCAGGCGAGCAATTGGCAGCATGTTCAGAACCATGTTTCTGTGAATAACTCCTGAACCGTAAGTCACAGACGCTCGCTCTTGGCTGCATTCGATTCAGCTCGTGACAGCCAGTCTAAAAAACACTATCTTGGACTTCTCTGCATGTTCCTAAGGGAAATGTTTCTAAAGCTAATTCTTGAACCGTAAGTCCTAGACGCTCGATCTTGGCGGCATTCGTCTCAGCGCCTGGCAATTAGTATAGGAGCACTGTGTTTGACTTCTCTGGATGTTTCCCAGGCGAGTTATTGACAAGTAAATCCTAGACGCTCGATCTTGGTTATTTTCGCTTTCGCGGCTGGCAGTAAAAGAACCATGTTTCTGTGAATAACTCTTGAACCGTAAGTCACAGACGCTCGCTCTTGGCTGCATTCGATTCAGCTCGTGGCAGCCAGTCTAAAAAACACTATCTTGGACTTCTCTGCATGTTTCCCAGGCGAGCAATTGGCAGCATGTTCAGAACCATGTTTCTGTGAATAACTCCTGAACCGTAAGTCACAGACGCTCGCTCTTGGCTGCATTCGATTCAGCTTGTGGCAGCCAGTCTAAAAAACACTATCTTGGACTTCTCTGCATGTTTCCCAGGCGAGCAATTGGCAGCATGTTCAGAACCATGTTTCTGTGAATAACTCCTGAACCGTAAGTCACAGACGCTCTCTCTTGGCTGCATTCGATTCAGCTCGTGGCAGCCAGTCTAAAAAACACTATCTTGGACTTCTCTGCATGTTCCTAAGGGAAATGTTTCTAAAGCTAATTCTTGAACCGTAAGTCCTAGACGCTCGATCTTGGCGGCATTCGTCTCAGCGCCTGGCAATTAGTATAGGAGCACTGTGTTTGACTTCTCTGGATGTTTCCCAGGCGAGTTATTGACAAGTAAATCCTAGACGCTCGATCTTGGTTATTATCGCTTTCGCGGCTGGCAGTAAAAGAACCATGTTTCTGTGAATAACTCTTGAACCGTAAGTCACAGACGCTCGCTCTTGGCTGCATTCGATTCAGCTCGTGGCAGCCAGTCTAAAAAACACTATCTTGGACTTCTCTGCATGTTTCCCAGGCGAGCAATTGGCAGCATGTTCAGAACCATGTTTCTGTGAATAACTCCTGAACCGTAAGTCACAGACGCTCGCTCTTGGCTGCATTCGATTCAGCTCGTGGCAGCCAGTCTAAAAAACACTATCTTGGACTTCTCTGCATGTTCCTAAGGGAAATGTTTCTAAAGCTAATTCTTGAACCGTAAGTCCTAGACGCTCGATCTTGGCGGCATTCGTCTCAGCGCCTGGCAATTAGTATAGGAGCACTGTGTTTGACTTCTCTGGATGTTTCCCAGGCGAGTTATTGACAAGTAAATCCTAGACGCTCGATCTTGGTTATTTTCGCTTTCGCGGCTGGCAGTAAAAGAACCATGTTTCTGTGAATAACTCCTGAACCGTAAGTCCTAGACGCTCGCTCTTGGCTGCATTCGATTCAGCTCGTGGCAGCCAGTCTAAAAAACACTATCTCTGACTTCTCTGCATGTTTCCCAGGCGAGCAATTGGCAGCATGTTCAGAACCATGTTTCTGTGAATAACTCCTGAACCGTAAGTCACAGACGCTCGCTCTTGGCTGCATTCGATTCAGCTCGTGGCAGCCAGTCTAAAAAACACTATCTTGGACTTCTCTGCATGTTTCCCAGGCGAGCAATTGGCAGCATGTTCAGAACCATGTTTCTGTGAATAACTCCTGAACTGTAAGTCACAGACGCTCGCTCTTGGCTGCATTCGATTCAGCTCGTGGCAGCCAGTCTAAAAAACACTATCTTGGACTTCTCTGCATGTTTCCCAGGCGAGCAATTGGCAGCATGTTCAGAACCATGTTTCTGTGAATAACTCCTGAACCGTAAGTCACAGACGCTCGCTCTTGGCTGCATTCGATTCAGCTCGTGGCAGCCAGTCTAAAAAACACTATCTTGGACTTCTCTGCATGTTTCCCAGGCGAGCAATTGGCAGCATGTTCAGAACCATGTTTCTGTGAATAACTCCTGAACCGTAAGTCACAGACGCTCGCTCTTGGCTGCATTCGATTCAGCTCGTGGCAGCCAGTCTAAAAAACACTATCTTGGACTTCTCTGCATGTTTCCCAGGCGAGCAATTGGCAGCATGTTCAGAACCATGTTTCTGTGAATAACTCCTGAACCGTAAGTCCTAGACGCTCGCTCTTGGCTGCATTCGATTCAGCTCGTGGCAGCCAGTCTAAAAAACACTATCTTGGACTTCTCTGCATGTTTCCCAGGCGAGCAATTGGCAGCATGTTCAGAACCATGTTTCTGAGGCTAATTCCTTAACCGTAAGTCCTAGACGCTCGATCTTGGCGGCATTCGTCTCAGCGCCTGGCAATTAGTATACGAGCACTGTGTTTGACTTCTCTGGATGTTTCCCAGGCGAGTTATTGACAAGTAAATCCTAGACGCTCGATCTTGGTTATTTTCGCTTTCGCGTCTGGCAGTAAAAGAACCATGTTTCTGTGAATAACTCCTGAACCGTAAGTCCTAGACGCTCGCTCTTGGCTGCATTCGATTCAGCTCGTGGCAGCCAGTCTAAAAAACACTATCTTGGACTTCTCTGCATGTTTCCCAGGCGAGCAATTGGCAGCATGTTCAGAACCATGTTTCTGTGAATAACTCCTGAACCGTAAGTCACAGACGCTCGCTCTTGGCTGCATTCGATTCAGCTCGTGGCAGCCAGTCTAAAAAACACTATCTTGGACTTCTCTGCATGTTTCCCAGGCGAGCAATTGGCAGCATGTTCAGAACCATGTTTCTGTGAATAACTCCTGAACCGTAAGTCCTA
>NW_027462307.1:0-40630 GCF_050947455.1 Rhinoderma darwinii
GAATGCCGCCAAGATCGAGCGTCTAGGACTTACGGTTAAGGAATTAGCCTCAGAAACATGGTTCTGAACATGCTGCCAATTGCTCGCCTGGGAAACATGCAGAGAAGTCCAAGATAGTGTTTTTTTAGACTGGCTGCCACGAGCTGAATCGAATGCAGCAAAGAGCGAGCGTCTGTGACTTACGGTTCAGGAGTTATTCACAGAAACATGGTTCTGAACATGCTGCCAATTGCTCGCCTGGGAAACATGCAGAGAAGTCCAAGATAGTGTTTTTTAGACTGGCTGCCACGAGCTGAATCGAATGCAGCCAAGAGCGAGCGTCTGTGACTTACGGTTCAGGAGTTATTCACAGAAACATGGTTCTGAACATGCTGCCAATTGCTCGCCTGGGAAACATGCAGAGAAGTCCAAGATAGTGTTTTTTAGACTGGCTGCCACGAGCTGAATCGAATGCAGCCAAGAGCGAGCGTCTAGGACTTACGGTTCAGGAGTTATTCACAGAAACATGGTTCTTTTACTGCCAGCCGCGAAAGCGAAAATAACCAAGATCGAGCGTCTAGGATTTACTTGTCAATAACTCGCCTGGGAAACATCCAGAGAAGTCAAACACAGTGCTCCTATACTAATTGCCAGGCGCTGAGACGAATGCCGCCAAGATCGAGCGTCTAGGACTTACGGTTAAGGAATTAGCCTCAGAAACATGGTTCTGAACATGCTGCCAATTGCTCGCCTGGGAAACATGCAGAGAAGTCCAAGATAGTGTTTTTTAGACTGGCTGCCACGAGCTGAATCGAATGCAGCCAAGAGCGAGCGTCTAGGACTTACGGTTCAGGAGTTATTCACAGAAACATGGTTCTGAACATGCTGCCAATTGCTCGCCTGGGAAACATGCAGAGAAGTCCAAGATAGTGTTTTTTAGACTGGCTGCCACGAGCTGAATCGAATGCAGCCAAGAGCGAGCGTCTAGGACTTACGGTTCAGGAGTTATTCACAGAAACATGGTTCTGAACATGCTGCCAATTGCTCGCCTGGGAAACATGCAGAGAAGTCCAAGATAGTGTTTTTTAGACTGGCTGCCACGAGCTGAATCGAATGCAGCCAAGAGCGAGCGTCTGTGACTTACGGTTCAGGAGTTATTCACAGAAACATGGTTCTGAACATGCTGCCAATTGCTCGCCTGGGAAACATGCAGAGAAGTCCAAGATAGTGTTTTTTAGACTGGCTGCCACGAGCTGAATCGAATGCAGCCAAGAGCGAGCGTCTGTGACTTACGGTTCAGGAGTTATTCACAGAAACATGGTTCTGAACATGCTGCCAATTGCTCGCCTGGGAAACATGCAGAGAAGTCCAAGATAGTGTTTTTTAGACTGGCTGCCACGAGCTGAATCGAATGCAGCCAAGAGCGAGCGTCTAGGACTTACGGTTCAGGAGTTATTCACAGAAACATGGTTCTTTTACTGCCAGCCGCGAAAGCGAAAATAACCAAGATCGAGCGTCTAGGATTTACTTGTCAATAACTCGCCTGGGAAACATCCAGAGAAGTCAAACACAGTGCTCCTATACTAATTGCCAGGCGCTGAGACGAATGCCGCCAAGATCGAGCGTCTAGGACTTACGGTTAAGGAATTAGCCTCAGAAACATGGTTCTGAACATGCTGCCAATTGCTCGCCTGGGAAACATGCAGAGAAGTCCAAGATAGTGTTTTTTAGACTGGCTGCCACGAGCTGAATCGAATGCAGCCAAGAGCGAGCGTCTAGGACTTACGGTTCAGGAGTTATTCACAGAAACATGGTTCTGAACATGCTGCCAATTGCTCGCCTGGGAAACATGCAGAGAAGTCCAAGATAGTGTTTTTTAGACTGGCTGCCACGAGCTGAATCGAATGCAGCCAAGAGCGAGCGTCTAGGACTTACGGTTCAGGAGTTATTCACAGAAACATGGTTCTGAACATGCTGCCAATTGCTCGCCTGGGAAACATGCAGAGAAGTCCAAGATAGTGTTTTTTAGACTGGCTGCCACGAGCTGAATCGAATGCAGCCAAGAGCGAGCGTCTGTGACTTACGGTTCAGGAGTTATTCACAGAAACATGGTTCTGAACATGCTGCCAATTGCTCGCCTGGGAAACATGCAGAGAAGTCCAAGATAGTGTTTTTTAGACTGGCTGCCACGAGCTGAATCGAATGCAGCCAAGAGCGAGCGTCTAGGACTTACGGTTCAGGAGTTATTCACAGAAACATGGTTCTTTTACTGCCAGCCGCGAAAGCGAAAATAACCAAGATCGAGCGTCTAGGATTTACTTGTCAATAACTCGCCTGGGAAACATCCAGAGAAGTCAAACACAGTGCTCCTATACTAATTGCCAGGCGCTGAGACGAATGCCGCCAATATCGAGCGTCTAGGACTTACGGTTAAGGAATTAGCCTCAGAAACATGGTTCTGAACATGCTGCCAATTGCTCGCCTGGGAAACATGCAGAGAAGTCCAAGATAGTGTTTTTTAGACTGGCTGCCACGAGCTGAATCGAATGCAGCCAAGAGCGAGCGTCTGTGACTTACGGTTCAGGAGTTATTCACAGAAACATGGTTCTGAATATGCTGCCAATTGCTCGCCTGGGAAACATGCAGAGAAGTCCAAGATAGTGTTTTTTAGACTGGCTGCCACGAGCTGAATCGAATGCAGCCAAGAGCGAGCGTCTGTGACTTACGGTTCAGGAGTTATTCACAGAAACATGGTTCTGAACATGCTGCCAATTGCTCGCCTGGGAAACATGCAGAGAAGTCCAAGATAGTGTTTTTTAGACTGGCTGCCACGAGCTGAATCGAATGCAGCCAAGAGCGAGCATCTAGGACTTACGGTTCAGGAGTTATTCACAGAAACATGGTTCTTTTACTGCCAGCCGCGAAAGCGAAAATAACCAAGATCGAGCGTCTAGGATTTACTTGTCAATAACTCGCCTGGGAAACATCCAGAGAAGTCAAACACAGTGCTCCTATACTAATTGCCAGGCGCTGAGACGAATGCCGCCAAGATCGAGCGTCTAGGACTTACGGTTAAGGAATTAGCCTCAGAAACATGGTTCTGAACATGCTGCCAATTGCTCGCCTGGGAAACATGCAGAGAAGTCCAAGATAGTGTTTTTTAGACTGGCTGCCACGAGCTGAATCGAATGCAGCCAAGAGCGAGCGTCTAGGACTTACGGTTCAGGAGTTATTCACAGAAACATGGTTCTGAACATGCTGCCAATTGCTCGCCTGGGAAACATGCAGAGAAGTCCAAGATAGTGTTTTTTAGACTGGCTGCCACGAGCTGAATCGAATGCAGCCAAGAGCGAGCGTCTAGGACTTACGGTTCAGGAGTTATTCACAGAAACATGGTTCTGAACATGCTGCCAATTGCTCGCCTGGGAAACATGCAGAGAAGTCCAAGATAGTGTTTTTTAGACTGGCTGCCACGAGCTGAATCGAATGCAGCCAAGAGCGAGCGTCTGTGACTTACGGTTCAGGAGTTATTCACAGAAACATGGTTCTGAACATGCTGCCAATTGCTCGCCTGGGAAACATGCAGAGAAGTCCAAGATAGTGTTTTTTAGACTGGCTGCCACGAGCTGAATCGAATGCAGCCAAGAGCGAGCGTCTAGGACTTACGGTTCAGGAGTTATTCACAGAAACATGGTTCTTTTACTGCCAGCCGCGAAAGCGAAAATAACCAAGATCGAGCGTCTAGGATTTACTTGTCAATAACTCGCCTGGGAAACATCCAGAGAAGTCAAACACAGTGCTCCTATACTAATTGCCAGGCGCTGAGACGAATGCCGCCAATATCGAGCGTCTAGGACTTACGGTTAAGGAATTAGCCTCAGAAACATGGTTCTGAACATGCTGCCAATTGCTCGCCTGGGAAACATGCAGAGAAGTCCAAGATAGTGTTTTTTAGACTGGCTGCCACGAGCTGAATCGAATGCAGCCAAGAGCGAGCGTCTGTGACTTACGGTTCAGGAGTTATTCACAGAAACATGGTTCTGAACATGCTGCCAATTGCTCGCCTGGGAAACATGCAGAGAAGTCCAAGATAGTGTTTTTTAGACTGGCTGCCACGAGCTGAATCGAATGCAGCCAAGAGCAGCGTCTAGGACTTACGGTTCAGGAGTTATTCACAGAAACATGGTTCTTTTACTGCCAGCCGCGAAAGCGAAAATAACCAAGATCGAGCGTCTAGGATTTACTTGTCAATAACTCGCCTGGGAAACATCCAGAGAAGTCAAACACAGTGCTCCTATACTAATTGCCAGGCGCTGAGACGAATGCCGCCAATATCGAGCGTCTAGGACTTACGGTTAAGGAATTAGCCTCAGAAACATGGTTCTGAACATGCTGCCAATTGCTCGCCTGGGAAACATGCAGAGAAGTCCAAGATAGTGTTTTTTAGACTGGCTGCCACGAGCTGAATCGAATGCAGCCAAGAGCGAGCGTCTGTGACTTACGGTTCAGGAGTTATTCACAGAAACATGGTTCTGAATATGCTGCCAATTGCTCGCCTGGGAAACATGCAGAGAAGTCCAAGATAGTGTTTTTTAGACTGGCTGCCACGAGCTGAATCGAATGCAGCCAAGAGCGAGCGTCTGTGACTTACGGTTCAGGAGTTATTCACAGAAACATGGTTCTGAACATGCTGCCAATTGCTCGCCTGGGAAACATGCAGAGAAGTCCAAGATAGTGTTTTTTAGACTGGCTGCCACGAGCTGAATCGAATGCAGCCAAGAGCGAGCATCTAGGACTTACGGTTCAGGAGTTATTCACAGAAACATGGTTCTTTTACTGCCAGCCGCGAAAGCGAAAATAACCAAGATCGAGCGTCTAGGATTTACTTGTCAATAACTCGCCTGGGAAACATCCAGAGAAGTCAAACACAGTGCTCCTATACTAATTGCCAGGCGCTGAGACGAATGCCGCCAATATCGAGCGTCTAGGACTTACGGTTAAGGAATTAGCCTCAGAAACATGGTTCTGAACATGCTGCCAATTGCTCGCCTGGGAAACATGCAGAGAAGTCCAAGATAGTGTTTTTTAGACTGGCTGCCACGAGCTGAATCGAATGCAGCCAAGAGCGAGCGTCTGTGACTTACGGTTCAGGAGTTATTCACAGAAACATGGTTCTGAACATGCTGCCAATTGCTCGCCTGGGAAACATGCAGAGAAGTCCAAGATAGTGTTTTTTAGACTGGCTGCCACGAGCTGAATCGAATGCAGCCAAGAGCAGCGTCTAGGACTTACTGTTCAGGAGTTATTCACAGAAACATGGTTCTTTTACTGCCAGCCGCGAAAGCGAAAATAACCAAGATCGAGCGTCTAGGATTTACTTGTCAATAACTCGCCTGGGAAACATCCAGAGAAGTCAAACACAGTGCTCCTATACTAATTGCCAGGCGCTGAGACGAATGCCGCCAATATCGAGCGTCTAGGACTTACGGTTAAGGAATTAGCCTCAGAAACATGGTTCTGAACATGCTGCCAATTGCTCGCCTGGGAAACATGCAGAGAAGTCCAAGATAGTGTTTTTTAGACTGGCTGCCACGAGCTGAATCGAATGCAGCCAAGAGCGAGCGTCTGTGACTTACGGTTCAGGAGTTATTCACAGAAACATGGTTCTGAATATGCTGCCAATTGCTCGCCTGGGAAACATGCAGAGAAGTCCAAGATAGTGTTTTTTAGACTGGCTGCCACGAGCTGAATCGAATGCAGCCAAGAGCGAGCGTCTGTGACTTACGGTTCAGGAGTTATTCACAGAAACATGGTTCTGAACATGCTGCCAATTGCTCGCCTGGGAAACATGCAGAGAAGTCCAAGATAGTGTTTTTTAGACTGGCTGCCACGAGCTGAATCGAATGCAGCCAAGAGCGAGCATCTAGGACTTACGGTTCAGGAGTTATTCACAGAAACATGGTTCTTTTACTGCCAGCCGCGAAAGCGAAAATAACCAAGATCGAGCGTCTAGGATTTACTTGTCAATAACTCGCCTGGGAAACATCCAGAGAAGTCAAACACAGTGCTCCTATACTAATTGCCAGGCGCTGAGACGAATGCCGCCAAGATCGAGCGTCTAGGACTTACGGTTAAGGAATTAGCCTCAGAAACATGGTTCTGAACATGCTGCCAATTGCTCGCCTGGGAAACATGCAGAGAAGTCCAAGATAGTGTTTTTTAGACTGGCTGCCACGAGCTGAATCGAATGCAGCCAAGAGCGAGCGTCTAGGACTTACGGTTCAGGAGTTATTCACAGAAACATGGTTCTGAACATGCTGCCAATTGCTCGCCTGGGAAACATGCAGAGAAGTCCAAGATAGTGTTTTTTAGACTGGCTGCCACGAGCTGAATCGAATGCAGCCAAGAGCGAGCGTCTAGGACTTACGGTTCAGGAGTTATTCACAGAAACATGGTTCTGAACATGCTGCCAATTGCTCGCCTGGGAAACATGCAGAGAAGTCCAAGATAGTGTTTTTTAGACTGGCTGCCACGAGCTGAATCGAATGCAGCCAAGAGCGAGCGTCTGTGACTTACGGTTCAGGAGTTATTCACAGAAACATGGTTCTGAACATGCTGCCAATTGCTCGCCTGGGAAACATGCAGAGAAGTCTAAGATAGTGTTTTTTAGACTGGCTGCCACGAGCTGAATCGAATGCAGCCAAGAGCGAGCGTCTAGGACTTACGGTTCAGGAGTTATTCACAGAAACATGGTTCTTTTACTGCCAGCCGCGAAAGCGAAAATAACCAAGATCGAGCGTCTAGGATTTACTTGTCAATAACTCGCCTGGGAAACATCCAGAGAAGTCAAACACAGTGCTCCTATACTAATTGCCAGGCGCTGAGACGAATGCCGCCAATATCGAGCGTCTAGGACTTACGGTTAAGGAATTAGCCTCAGAAACATGGTTCTGAACATGCTGCCAATTGCTCGCCTGGGAAACATGCAGAGAAGTCCAAGATAGTGTTTTTTAGACTGGCTGCCACGAGCTGAATCGAATGCAGCCAAGAGCGAGCGTCTGTGACTTACGGTTCAGGAGTTATTCACAGAAACATGGTTCTGAATATGCTGCCAATTGCTCGCCTGGGAAACATGCAGAGAAGTCCAAGATAGTGTTTTTTAGACTGGCTGCCACGAGCTGAATCGAATGCAGCCAAGAGCGAGCGTCTGTGACTTACGGTTCAGGAGTTATTCACAGAAACATGGTTCTGAACATGCTGCCAATTGCTCGCCTGGGAAACATGCAGAGAAGTCCAAGATAGTGTTTTTTAGACTGGCTGCCACGAGCTGAATCGAATGCAGCCAAGAGCGAGCATCTAGGACTTACGGTTCAGGAGTTATTCACAGAAACATGGTTCTTTTACTGCCAGCCGCGAAAGCGAAAAAAACCAAGATCGAGCGTCTAGGATTTACTTGTCAATAACTCGCCTGTGAAACATCCAGAGAAGTCAAACACAGTGCTCCTATACTAATTGCCAGGCGCTGAGACGAATGCCGCCAAGATCGAGCGTCTAGGACTTACGGTTAAGGAATTAGCCTCAGAAACATGGTTCTGAACATGCTGCCAATTGCTCGCCTGGGAAACATGCAGAGAAGTCCAAGATAGTGTTTTTTAGACTGGCTGCCACGAGCTGAATCGAATGCAGCCAAGAGCGAGCGTCTAAGACTTACGGTTCAGGAGTTATTCACAGAAACATGGTTCTGAACATGCTGCCAATTGCTCGCCTGGGAAACATGCAGAGAAGTCCAAGATAGTGTTTTTTAGACTGGCTGCCACGAGCTGAATCGAATGCAGCCAAGAGCGAGCGTCTAGGACTTACGGTTCAGGAGTTATTCACAGAAACATGGTTCTGAACATGCTGCCAATTGCTCGCCTGGGAAACATGCAGAGAAGTCCAAGATAGTGTTTTTTAGACTGGCTGCCACGAGCTGAATCGAATGCAGCCAAGAGCGAGCGTCTGTGACTTACGGTTCAAGAGTTATTCACAGAAACATGGTTCTTTTACTGCCAGCCGCGAAAGCGAAAATAACCAAGATCGAGCGTCTAGGATTTACTTGTCAATAACTCGCCTGGGAAACATCCAGAGAAGTCAAACACAGTGCTCCTATACTAATTGCCAGGCGCTGAGACGAATGCCGCCAAGATCGAGCGTCTAGGACTTACGGTTAAGGAATTAGCCTCAGAAACATGGTTCTGAACATGCTGCCAATTGCTCGCCTGGGAAACATGCAGAGAAGTCCAAGATAGTGTTTTTTTAGACTGGCTGCCACGAGCTGAATCGAATGCAGCCAAGAGCGAGCGTCTAGGACTTACGGTTCAGGAGTTATTCACAGAAACATGGTTCTGAACATGCTGCCAATTGCTCGCCTGGGAAACATGCAGAGAAGTCCAAGATAGTGTTTTTTAGACTGGCTGCCACGAGCTGAATCGAATGCAGCCAAGAGCGAGCGTCTGTGACTTACGGTTCAGGAGTTATTCACAGAAACATGGTTCTGAACATGCTGCCAATTGCTCGCCTGGGAAACATGCAGAGAATTCCAAGATAGTGTTTTTTAGACTGGCTGCCACGAGCTGAATCGAATGCAGCCAAGAGCGAGCGTCTAGGACTTACGGTTCAGGAGTTATTCACAGAAACATGGTTCTTTTACTGCCAGCCGCGAAAGCGAAAATAACCAAGATCGAGCGTCTAGGATTTACTTGTCAATAACTCGCCTGGGAAACATCCAGAGAAGTCAAACACAGTGCTCCTATACTAATTGCCAGGCGCTGAGACGAATGCCGCCAAGATCGAGCGTCTAGGACTTACGGTTAAGGAATTAGCCTCAGAAACATGGTTCTGAACATGCTGCCAATTGCTCGCCTGGGAAACATGCAGAGAAGTCCAAGATAGTGTTTTTTAGACTGGCTGCCACGAGCTGAATCGAATGCAGCCAAGAGCGAGCGTCTGTGGCTTACGGTTCAGGAGTTATTCACAGAAACATGGTTCTGAACATGCTGCCAATTGCTCGCCTGGGAAACATGCAGAGAAGACCAAGATAGTGTTTTTTAGACTGGCTGCCACGAGCTGAATCGAATGCAGCCAAGAGCGAGCATCTAGGACTTACGGTTCAGGAGTTATTCACAGAAACATGGTTCTTTTACTGCCAGCCGCGAAAGCGAAAATAACCAAGATCGAGCGTCTAGGATTTACTTGTCAATAACTCGCCTGGGAAACATCCAGAGAAGTCAAACACAGTGCTCCTATACTAATTGGCAGGCGCTGAGACGAATGCCGCCAAGATCGAGCGTCTAGGACTTACGGTTAAGGAATTAGCCTCAGAAACATGGTTCTGAACATGCTGCCAATTGCTCGCCTGGGAAACATGCAGAGAAGTCCAAGATAGTGTTTTTTAGACTGGCTGCCACGAGCTGAATCGAATGCAGCCAAGAGCGAGCGTCTAGGACTTACGGTTCAGGAGTTATTCACAGAAACATGGTTCTGAACATGCTGCCAATTGCTCGCCTGGGAAACATGCAGAGAAGTCCAAGATAGTGTTTTTTAGACTGGCTGCCACGAGCTGAATCGAATGCAGCCAAGAGCGAGCGTCTAGGACTTACGGTTCAGGAGTTATTCACAGAAACATGGTTCTGAACATGCTGCCAATTGCTCGCCTGGGAAACATGCAGAGAAGTCCAAGATAGTGTTTTTTAGACTGGCTGCCACGAGCTGAATCGAATGCAGCCAAGAGCGAGCGTCTGTGACTTACGGTTCAGGAGTTATTCACAGAAACATGGTTCTGAACATGCTGCCAATTGCTCGCCTGGGAAACATGCAGAGAAGTCCAAGATAGTGTTTTTTAGACTGGCTGCCACGAGCTGAATCGAATGCAGCCAAGAGCGAGCGTCTAGGACTTACGGTTCAGGAGTTATTCACAGAAACATGGTTCTTTTACTGCCAGCCGCGAAAGCGAAAATAACCAAGATCGAGCGTCTAGGATTTACTTGTCAATAACTCGCCTGGGAAACATCCAGAGAAGTCAAACACAGTGCTCCTATACTAATTGCCAGGCGCTGAGACGAATGCCGCCAATATCGAGCGTCTAGGACTTACGGTTAAGGAATTAGCCTCAGAAACATGGTTCTGAACATGCTGCCAATTGCTCGCCTGGGAAACATGCAGAGAAGTCCAAGATAGTGTTTTTTAGACTGGCTGCCACGAGCTGAATCGAATGCAGCCAAGAGCGAGCGTCTGTGACTTACGGTTCAGGAGTTATTCACAGAAACATGGTTCTGAACATGCTGCCAATTGCTCGCCTGGGAAACATGCAGAGAAGTCCAAGATAGTGTTTTTTAGACTGGCTGCCACGAGCTGAATCGAATGCAGCCAAGAGCGAGCATCTAGGACTTACGGTTCAGGAGTAGTCCAAGAGTTATTCACAGAAACATGGTTCTTTTACTGCCAGCCGCGAAAGCGAAAATAACCAAGATCGAGCGTCTAGGATTTACTTGTCAATAACTCGCCTGGGAAACATCCAGAGAAGTCAAACACAGTGCTCCTATACTAATTGCCAGGCGCTGAGACGAATGCCGCCAAGATCGAGCGTCTAGGACTTACGGTTAAGGAATTAGCCTCAGAAACATGGTTCTGAACATGCTGCCAATTGCTCGCCTGGGAAACATGCAGAGAAGTCCAAGATAGTGTTTTTTAGACTGGCTGCCACGAGCTGAATCGAATGCAGCCAAGAGCGAGCGTCTAGGACTTACGGTTCAGGAGTTATTCACAGAAACATGGTTCTGAACATGCTGCCAATTGCTCGCCTGGGAAACATGCAGAGAAGTCCAAGATAGTGTTTTTTAGACTGGCTGCCACGAGCTGAATCGAATGCAGCCAAGAGCGAGCGTCTAGGACTTACGGTTCAGGAGTTATTCACAGAAACATGGTTCTGAACATGCTGCCAATTGCTCGCCTGGGAAACATGCAGAGAAGTCCAAGATAGTGTTTTTTAGACTGGCTGCCACGAGCTGAATCGAATGCAGCCAAGAGCGAGCGTCTGTGACTTACGGTTCAAGAGTTATTCACAGAAACATGGTTCTTTTACTGCCAGCCGCGAAAGCGAAAATAACCAAGATCGAGCGTCTAGGATTTACTTGTCAATAACTCGCCTGGGAAACATCCAGAGAAGTCAAACACAGTGCTCCTATACTAATTGCCAGGCGCTGAGACGAATGCCGCCAAGATCGAGCGTCTAGGACTTACGGTTAAGGAATTAGCCTCAGAAACATGGTTCTGAACATGCTGCCAATTGCTCGCCTGGGAAACATGCAGAGAAGTCCAAGATAGTGTTTTTTTAGACTGGCTGCCACGAGCTGAATCGAATGCAGCCAAGAGCGAGCGTCTAGGACTTACGGTTCAGGAGTTATTCACAGAAACATGGTTCTGAACATGCTGCCAATTGCTCGCCTGGGAAACATGCAGAGAAGTCCAAGATAGTGTTTTTTAGACTGGCTGCCACGAGCTGAATCGAATGCAGCCAAGAGCGAGCGTCTGTGACTTACGGTTCAGGAGTTATTCACAGAAACATGGTTCTGAACATGCTGCCAATTGCTCGCCTGGGAAACATGCAGAGAATTCCAAGATAGTGTTTTTTAGACTGGCTGCCACGAGCTGAATCGAATGCAGCCAAGAGCGAGCGTCTAGGACTTACGGTTCAGGAGTTATTCACAGAAACATGGTTCTTTTACTGCCAGCCGCGAAAGCGAAAATAACCAAGATCGAGCGTCTAGGATTTACTTGTCAATAACTCGCCTGGGAAACATCCAGAGAAGTCAAACACAGTGCTCCTATACTAATTGCCAGGCGCTGAGACGAATGCCGCCAAGATCGAGCGTCTAGGACTTACGGTTAAGGAATTAGCCTCAGAAACATGGTTCTGAACATGCTGCCAATTGCTCGCCTGGGAAACATGCAGAGAAGTCCAAGATAGTGTTTTTTAGACTGGCTGCCACGAGCTGAATCGAATGCAGCCAAGAGCGAGCGTCTGTGGCTTACGGTTCAGGAGTTATTCACAGAAACATGGTTCTGAACATGCTGCCAATTGCTCGCCTGGGAAACATGCAGAGAAGTCCAAGATAGTGTTTTTTAGACTGGCTGCCACGAGCTGAATCGAATGCAGCCAAGAGCGAGCGTCTAGGACTTACGGTTCAGGAGTTATTCACAGAAACATGGTTCTTTTACTGCCAGCCGCGAAAGCGAAAATAACCAAGATCGAGCGTCTAGGATTTACTTGTCAATAACTCGCCTGGGAAACATCCAGAGAAGTCAAACACAGTGCTCCTATACTAATTGCCAGGCGCTGAGACGAATGCCGCCAAGATCGAGCGTCTAGGACTTACGGTTAAGGAATTAGCCTCAGAAACATGGTTCTGAACATGCTGCCAATTGCTCGCCTGGGAAACATGCAGAGAAGTCCAAGATAGTGTTTTTTAGACTGGCTGCCACGAGCTGAATCGAATGCAGCCAAGAGCGAGCGTCTAGGACTTACGGTTCAGGAGTTATTCACAGAAACATGGTTCTGAACATGCTGCCAATTGCTCGCCTGGGAAACATGCAGAGAAGTCCAAGATAGTGTTTTTTAGACTGGCTGCCACGAGCTGAATCGAATGCAGCCAAGAGCGAGCGTCTAGGACTTACGGTTCAGGAGTTATTCACAGAAACATGGTTCTGAACATGCTGCCAATTGCTCGCCTGGGAAACATGCAGAGAAGTCCAAGATAGTGTTTTTTAGACTGGCTGCCACGAGCTGAATCGAATGCAGCCAAGAGCGAGCGTCTGTGACTTACGGTTCAAGAGTTATTCACAGAAACATGGTTCTTTTACTGCCAGCCGCGAAAGCGAAAATAACCAAGATCGAGCGTCTAGGATTTACTTGTCAATAACTCGCCTGGGAAACATCCAGAGAAGTCAAACACAGTGCTGCTATACTAATTGCCATTCGCTGAGACGAATGCCGCTAAGATCGAGCGTCTAGGACTTACGGTTAAGGAATTAGCCTCAGAAACATGGTTCTGAACATGCTGCCAATTGCTCGCCTGGGAAACATGCAGAGAAGTCCAAGATAGTGTTTTTTAGACTGGCTGCCACGAGCTGAATCGAATGCAGCCAAGAGCGAGCGTCTAGGACTTACGGTTCAGGAGTTATTCACAGAAACATGGTTCTGAACATGCTGCCAATTGCTCGCCTGGGAAACATGCAGAGAAGTCCAAGATAGTGTTTTTTAGACTGGCTGCCACGAGCTGAATCGAATGCAGCCAAGAGCGAGCGTCTGTGACTTACGGTTCAGGAGTTATTCACAGAAACATGGTTCTGAACATGCTGCCAATTGCTCGCCTGGGAAACATGCAGAGAAGTCCAAGATAGTGTTTTTTAGACTGGCTGCCACGAGCTGAATCGAATGCAGCCAAGAGCGAGCGTCTAGGACTTACGGTTCAGGAGTTATTCACAGAAACATGGTTCTTTTACTGCCAGCCGCGAAAGCGAAAATAACCAAGATCGAGCGTCTAGGATTTACTTGTCAATAACTCGCCTGGGAAACATCCAGAGAAGTCAAACACAGTGCTCCTATACTAATTGCCAGGCGCTGAGACGAATGCCGCCAAGATCGAGCGTCTAGGACTTACGGTTAAGGAATTAGCCTCAGAAACATGGTTCTGAACATGCTGCCAATTGCTCGCCTGGGAAACATGCAGAGAAGTCCAAGATAGTGTTTTTTAGACTGGCTGCCACGAGCTGAATCGAATGCAGCCAAGAGCGAGCGTCTAGGACTTACGGTTCAGGAGTTATTCACAGAAACATGGTTCTGAACATGCTGCCAATTGCTCGCCTGGGAAACATGCAGAGAAGTCCAAGATAGTGTTTTTTAGACTGGCTGCCACGAGCTGAATCGAATGCAGCCAAGAGCGAGCGTCTAGGACTTACGGTTCAGGAGTTATTCACAGAAACATGGTTCTGAACATGCTGCCAATTGCTCGCCTGGGAAACATGCAGAGAAGTCCAAGATAGTGTTTTTTAGGACTGGCTGCCACGAGCTGAATCGAATGCAGCCAAGAGCGAGCGTCTGTGACTTACGGTTCAAGAGTTATTCACAGAAACATGGTTCTTTTACTGCCAGCCGCGAAAGCGAAAATAACCAAGATCGAGCGTCTAGGATTTACTTGTCAATAACTCGCCTGGGAAACATCCAGAGAAGTCAAACACAGTGCTGCTATACTAATTGCCATTCGCTGAGACGAATGCCGCTAAGATCGAGCGTCTAGGACTTACGGTTAAGGAATTAGCCTCAGAAACATGGTTCTGAACATGCTGCCAATTGCTCGCCTGGGAAACATGCAGAGAAGTCCAAGATAGTGTTTTTTAGACTGGCTGCCACGAGCTGAATCGAATGCAGCCAAGAGCGAGCGTCTAGGACTTACGGTTCAGGAGTTATTCACAGAAACATGGTTCTGAACATGCTGCCAATTGCTCGCCTGGGAAACATGCAGAGAAGTCCAAGATAGTGTTTTTTAGACTGGCTGCCACGAGCTGAATCGAATGCAGCCAAGAGCGAGCGTCTAGGACTTACGGTTCAGGAGTTATTCACAGAAACATGGTTCTGAACATGCTGCCAATTGCTCGCCTGGGAAACATGCAGAGAAGTCCAAGATAGTGTTTTTTAGACTGGCTGCCACGAGCTGAATCGAATGCAGCCAAGAGCGAGCGTCTAGGACTTACGGTTCAGGAGTTATTCACAGAAACATGGTTCTGAACATGCTGCCAATTGCTCGCCTGGGAAACATGCAGAGAAGTCCAAGATAGTGTTTTTTAGACTGGCTGCCACGAGCTGAATCGAATGCAGCCAAGAGCGAGCGTCTGTGACTTACGGTTCAGGAGTTATTCACAGAAACATGGTTCTGAACATGCTGCCAATTGCTCGCCTGGGAAACATGCAGAGAAGTCCAAGATAGTGTTTTTTAGACTGGCTGCCACGAGCTGAATCGAATGCAGCCAAGAGCGAGCGTCTAGGACTTACGGTTCAGGAGTTATTCACAGAAACATGGTTCTTTTACTGCCAGCCGCGAAAGCGAAAATAACCAAGATCGAGCGTCTAGGATTTACTTGTCAATAACTCGCCTGGGAAACATCCAGAGAAGTCAAACACAGTGCTCCTATACTAATTGCCAGGCGCTGAGACGAATGCCGCCAATATCGAGCGTCTAGGACTTACGGTTAAGGAATTAGCCTCAGAAACATGGTTCTGAACATGCTGCCAATTGCTCGCCTGGGAAACATGCAGAGAAGTCCAAGATAGTGTTTTTTAGACTGGCTGCCACGAGCTGAATCGAATGCAGCCAAGAGCGAGCGTCTGTGACTTACGGTTCAGGAGTTATTCACAGAAACATGGTTCTGAACATGCTGCCAATTGCTCGCCTGGGAAACATGCAGAGAAGTCCAAGATAGTGTTTTTTAGACTGGCTGCCACGAGCTGAATCGAATGCAGCCAAGAGCAGCGTCTAGGACTTACGGTTCAGGAGTTATTCACAGAAACATGGTTCTTTTACTGCCAGCCGCGAAAGCGAAAATAACCAAGATCGAGCGTCTAGGATTTACTTGTCAATAACTCGCCTGGGAAACATCCAGAGAAGTCAAACACAGTGCTCCTATACTAATTGCCAGGCGCTGAGACGAATGCCGCCAATATCGAGCGTCTAGGACTTACGGTTAAGGAATTAGCCTCAGAAACATGGTTCTGAACATGCTGCCAATTGCTCGCCTGGGAAACATGCAGAGAAGTCCAAGATAGTGTTTTTTAGACTGGCTGCCACGAGCTGAATCGAATGCAGCCAAGAGCGAGCGTCTGTGACTTACGGTTCAGGAGTTATTCACAGAAACATGGTTCTGAATATGCTGCCAATTGCTCGCCTGGGAAACATGCAGAGAAGTCCAAGATAGTGTTTTTTAGACTGGCTGCCACGAGCTGAATCGAATGCAGCCAAGAGCGAGCGTCTGTGACTTACGGTTCAGGAGTTATTCACAGAAACATGGTTCTGAACATGCTGCCAATTGCTCGCCTGGGAAACATGCAGAGAAGTCCAAGATAGTGTTTTTTAGACTGGCTGCCACGAGCTGAATCGAATGCAGCCAAGAGCGAGCATCTAGGACTTACGGTTCAGGAGTTATTCACAGAAACATGGTTCTTTTACTGCCAGCCGCGAAAGCGAAAATAACCAAGATCGAGCGTCTAGGATTTACTTGTCAATAACTCGCCTGGGAAACATCCAGAGAAGTCAAACACAGTGCTCCTATACTAATTGCCAGGCGCTGAGACGAATGCCGCCAATATCGAGCGTCTAGGACTTACGGTTAAGGAATTAGCCTCAGAAACATGGTTCTGAACATGCTGCCAATTGCTCGCCTGGGAAACATGCAGAGAAGTCCAAGATAGTGTTTTTTAGACTGGCTGCCACGAGCTGAATCGAATGCAGCCAAGAGCGAGCGTCTGTGACTTACGGTTCAGGAGTTATTCACAGAAACATGGTTCTGAACATGCTGCCAATTGCTCGCCTGGGAAACATGCAGAGAAGTCCAAGATAGTGTTTTTTAGACTGGCTGCCACGAGCTGAATCGAATGCAGCCAAGAGCAGCGTCTAGGACTTACGGTTCAGGAGTTATTCACAGAAACATGGTTCTTTTACTGCCAGCCGCGAAAGCGAAAATAACCAAGATCGAGCGTCTAGGATTTACTTGTCAATAACTCGCCTGGGAAACATCCAGAGAAGTCAAACACAGTGCTCCTATACTAATTGCCAGGCGCTGAGACGAATGCCGCCAATATCGAGCGTCTAGGACTTACGGTTAAGGAATTAGCCTCAGAAACATGGTTCTGAACATGCTGCCAATTGCTCGCCTGGGAAACATGCAGAGAAGTCCAAGATAGTGTTTTTTAGACTGGCTGCCACGAGCTGAATCGAATGCAGCCAAGAGCGAGCGTCTGTGACTTACGGTTCAGGAGTTATTCACAGAAACATGGTTCTGAATATGCTGCCAATTGCTCGCCTGGGAAACATGCAGAGAAGTCCAAGATAGTGTTTTTTAGACTGGCTGCCACGAGCTGAATCGAATGCAGCCAAGAGCGAGCGTCTGTGACTTACGGTTCAGGAGTTATTCACAGAAACATGGTTCTGAACATGCTGCCAATTGCTCGCCTGGGAAACATGCAGAGAAGTCCAAGATAGTGTTTTTTAGACTGGCTGCCACGAGCTGAATCGAATGCAGCCAAGAGCGAGCATCTAGGACTTACGGTTCAGGAGTTATTCACAGAAACATGGTTCTTTTACTGCCAGCCGCGAAAGCGAAAATAACCAAGATCGAGCGTCTAGGATTTACTTGTCAATAACTCGCCTGGGAAACATCCAGAGAAGTCAAACACAGTGCTCCTATACTAATTGCCAGGCGCTGAGACGAATGCCGCCAAGATCGAGCGTCTAGGACTTACGGTTAAGGAATTAGCCTCAGAAACATGGTTCTGAACATGCTGCCAATTGCTCGCCTGGGAAACATGCAGAGAAGTCCAAGATAGTGTTTTTTAGACTGGCTGCCACGAGCTGAATCGAATGCAGCCAAGAGCGAGCGTCTAGGACTTACGGTTCAGGAGTTATTCACAGAAACATGGTTCTGAACATGCTGCCAATTGCTCGCCTGGGAAACATGCAGAGAAGTCCAAGATAGTGTTTTTGAGACTGGCTGCCACGAGCTGAATCGAATGCAGCCAAGAGCGAGCGTCTAGGACTTACGGTTCAGGAGTTATTCACAGAAACATGGTTCTGAACATGCTGCCAATTGCTCGCCTGGGAAACATGCAGAGAAGTCCAAGATAGTGTTTTTTAGACTGGCTGCCACGAGCTGAATCGAATGCAGCCAAGAGCGAGCGTCTGTGACTTACGGTTCAGGAGTTATTCACAGAAACATGGTTCTGAACATGCTGCCAATTGCTCGCCTGGGAAACATGCAGAGAAGTCCAAGATAGTGTTTTTTAGACTGGCTGCCACGAGCTGAATCGAATGCAGCCAAGAGCGAGCGTCTAGGACTTACGGTTCAGGAGTTATTCACAGAAACATGGTTCTTTTACTGCCAGCCGCGAAAGCGAAAATAACCAAGATCGAGCGTCTAGGATTTACTTGTCAATAACTCGCCTGGGAAACATCCAGAGAAGTCAAACACAGTGCTCCTATACTAATTGCCAGGCGCTGAGACGAATGCCGCCAATATCGAGCGTCTAGGACTTACGGTTAAGGAATTAGCCTCAGAAACATGGTTCTGAACATGCTGCCAATTGCTCGCCTGGGAAACATGCAGAGAAGTCCAAGATAGTGTTTTTTAGACTGGCTGCCACGAGCTGAATCGAATGCAGCCAAGAGCGAGCGTCTGTGACTTACGGTTCAGGAGTTATTCACAGAAACATGGTTCTGAATATGCTGCCAATTGCTCGCCTGGGAAACATGCAGAGAAGTCCAAGATAGTGTTTTTTAGACTGGCTGCCACGAGCTGAATCGAATGCAGCCAAGAGCGAGCGTCTGTGACTTACGGTTCAGGAGTTATTCACAGAAACATGGTTCTGAACATGCTGCCAATTGCTCGCCTGGGAAACATGCAGAGAAGTCCAAGATAGTGTTTTTTAGACTGGCTGCCACGAGCTGAATCGAATGCAGCCAAGAGCGAGCATCTAGGACTTACGGTTCAGGAGTTATTCACAGAAACATGGTTCTTTTACTGCCAGCCGCGAAAGCGAAAATAACCAAGATCGAGCGTCTAGGATTTACTTGTCAATAACTCGCCTGGGAAACATCCAGAGAAGTCAAACACAGTGCTCCTATACTAATTGCCAGGCGCTGAGACGAATGCCGCCAATATCGAGCGTCTAGGACTTACGGTTAAGGAATTAGCCTCAGAAACATGGTTCTGAACATGCTGCCAATTGCTCGCCTGGGAAACATGCAGAGAAGTCCAAGATAGTGTTTTTTAGACTGGCTGCCACGAGCTGAATCGAATGCAGCCAAGAGCGAGCGTCTGTGACTTACGGTTCAGGAGTTATTCACAGAAACATGGTTCTGAACATGCTGCCAATTGCTCGCCTGGGAAACATGCAGAGAAGTCCAAGATAGTGTTTTTTAGACTGGCTGCCACGAGCTGAATCGAATGCAGCCAAGAGCGAGCGTCTAGTGACTTACGGTTCAGGAGTTATTCACAGAAACATGGTTCTTTTACTGCCAGCCGCGAAAGCGAAAATAACCAAGATCGAGCGTCTAGGATTTACTTGTCAATAACTCGCCTGGGAAACATCCAGAGAAGTCAAACACAGTGCTCCTATACTAATTGCCAGGCGCTGAGACGAATGCCGCCAATATCGAGCGTCTAGGACTTACGGTTAAGGAATTAGCCTCAGAAACATGGTTCTGAACATGCTGCCAATTGCTCGCCTGGGAAACATGCAGAGAAGTCCAAGATAGTGTTTTTTAGACTGGCTGCCACGAGCTGAATCGAATGCAGCCAAGAGCGAGCGTCTGTGACTTACGGTTCAGGAGTTATTCACAGAAACATGGTTCTGAATATGCTGCCAATTGCTCGCCTGGGAAACATGCAGAGAAGTCCAAGATAGTGTTTTTTAGACTGGCTGCCACGAGCTGAATCGAATGCAGCCAAGAGCGAGCGTCTGTGACTTACGGTTCAGGAGTTATTCACAGAAACATGGTTCTGAACATGCTGCCAATTGCTCGCCTGGGAAACATGCAGAGAAGTCCAAGATAGTGTTTTTTAGACTGGCTGCCACGAGCTGAATCGAATGCAGCCAAGAGCGAGCATCTAGGACTTACGGTTCAGGAGTTATTCACAGAAACATGGTTCTTTTACTGCCAGCCGCGAAAGCGAAAATAACCAAGATCGAGCGTCTAGGATTTACTTGTCAATAACTCGCCTGGGAAACATCCAGAGAAGTCAAACACAGTGCTCCTATACTAATTGCCAGGCGCTGAGACGAATGCCGCCAAGATCGAGCGTCTAGGACTTACGGTTAAGGAATTAGCCTCAGAAACATGGTTCTGAACATGCTGCCAATTGCTCGCCTGGGAAACATGCAGAGAAGTCCAAGATAGTGTTTTTTAGACTGGCTGCCACGAGCTGAATCGAATGCAGCCAAGAGCGAGCGTCTAGGACTTACGGTTCAGGAGTTATTCACAGAAACATGGTTCTGAACATGCTGCCAATTGCTCGCCTGGGAAACATGCAGAGAAGTCCAAGATAGTGTTTTTTAGACTGGCTGCCACGAGCTGAATCGAATGCAGCCAAGAGCGAGCGTCTAGGACTTACGGTTCAGGAGTTATTCACAGAAACATGGTTCTGAACATGCTGCCAATTGCTCGCCTGGGAAACATGCAGAGAAGTCCAAGATAGTGTTTTTTAGACTGGCTGCCACGAGCTGAATCGAATGCAGCCAAGAGCGAGCGTCTGTGACTTACGGTTCAGGAGTTATTCACAGAAACATGGTTCTGAACATGCTGCCAATTGCTCGCCTGGGAAACATGCAGAGAAGTCCAAGATAGTGTTTTTTAGACTGGCTGCCACGAGCTGAATCGAATGCAGCCAAGAGCGAGCGTCTAGGACTTACGGTTCAGGAGTTATTCACAGAAACATGGTTCTTTTACTGCCAGCCGCGAAAGCGAAAATAACCAAGATCGAGCGTCTAGGATTTACTTGTCAATAACTCGCCTGGGAAACATCCAGAGAAGTCAAACACAGTGCTCCTATACTAATTGCCAGGCGCTGAGACGAATGCCGCCAATATCGAGCGTCTAGGACTTACGGTTAAGGAATTAGCCTCAGAAACATGGTTCTGAACATGCTGCCAATTGCTCGCCTGGGAAACATGCAGAGAAGTCCAAGATAGTGTTTTTTAGACTGGCTGCCACGAGCTGAATCGAATGCAGCCAAGAGCGAGCGTCTGTGACTTACGGTTCAGGAGTTATTCACAGAAACATGGTTCTGAATATGCTGCCAATTGCTCGCCTGGGAAACATGCAGAGAAGTCCAAGATAGTGTTTTTTAGACTGGCTGCCACGAGCTGAATCGAATGCAGCCAAGAGCGAGCGTCTGTGACTTACGGTTCAGGAGTTATTCACAGAAACATGGTTCTGAACATGCTGCCAATTGCTCGCCTGGGAAACATGCAGAGAAGTCCAAGATAGTGTTTTTTAGACTGGCTGCCACGAGCTGAATCGAATGCAGCCAAGAGCGAGCATCTAGGACTTACGGTTCAGGAGTTATTCACAGAAACATGGTTCTTTTACTGCCAGCCGCGAAAGCGAAAAAAACCAAGATCGAGCGTCTAGGATTTACTTGTCAATAACTCGCCTGTGAAACATCCAGAGAAGTCAAACACAGTGCTCCTATACTAATTGCCAGGCGCTGAGACGAATGCCGCCAAGATCGAGCGTCTAGGACTTACGGTTAAGGAATTAGCCTCAGAAACATGGTTCTGAACATGCTGCCAATTGCTCGCCTGGGAAACATGCAGAGAAGTCCAAGATAGTGTTTTTTAGACTGGCTGCCACGAGCTGAATCGAATGCAGCCAAGAGCGAGCGTCTAAGACTTACGGTTCAGGAGTTATTCACAGAAACATGGTTCTGAACATGCTGCCAATTGCTCGCCTGGGAAACATGCAGAGAAGTCCAAGATAGTGTTTTTTAGACTGGCTGCCACGAGCTGAATCGAATGCAGCCAAGAGCGAGCGTCTAGGACTTACGGTTCAGGAGTTATTCACAGAAACATGGTTCTGAACATGCTGCCAATTGCTCGCCTGGGAAACATGCAGAGAAGTCCAAGATAGTGTTTTTTAGACTGGCTGCCACGAGCTGAATCGAATGCAGCCAAGAGCGAGCGTCTGTGACTTACGGTTCAAGAGTTATTCACAGAAACATGGTTCTTTTACTGCCAGCCGCGAAAGCGAAAATAACCAAGATCGAGCGTCTAGGATTTACTTGTCAATAACTCGCCTGGGAAACATCCAGAGAAGTCAAACACAGTGCTCCTATACTAATTGCCAGGCGCTGAGACGAATGCCGCCAAGATCGAGCGTCTAGGACTTACGGTTAAGGAATTAGCCTCAGAAACATGGTTCTGAACATGCTGCCAATTGCTCGCCTGGGAAACATGCAGAGAAGTCCAAGATAGTGTTTTTTTAGACTGGCTGCCACGAGCTGAATCGAATGCAGCCAAGAGCGAGCGTCTAGGACTTACGGTTCAGGAGTTATTCACAGAAACATGGTTCTGAACATGCTGCCAATTGCTCGCCTGGGAAACATGCAGAGAAGTCCAAGATAGTGTTTTTTAGACTGGCTGCCACGAGCTGAATCGAATGCAGCCAAGAGCGAGCGTCTGTGACTTACGGTTCAGGAGTTATTCACAGAAACATGGTTCTGAACATGCTGCCAATTGCTCGCCTGGGAAACATGCAGAGAATTCCAAGATAGTGTTTTTTAGACTGGCTGCCACGAGCTGAATCGAATGCAGCCAAGAGCGAGCGTCTAGGACTTACGGTTCAGGAGTTATTCACAGAAACATGGTTCTTTTACTGCCAGCCGCGAAAGCGAAAATAACCAAGATCGAGCGTCTAGGATTTACTTGTCAATAACTCGCCTGGGAAACATCCAGAGAAGTCAAACACAGTGCTCCTATACTAATTGCCAGGCGCTGAGACGAATGCCGCCAAGATCGAGCGTCTAGGACTTACGGTTAAGGAATTAGCCTCAGAAACATGGTTCTGAACATGCTGCCAATTGCTCGCCTGGGAAACATGCAGAGAAGTCCAAGATAGTGTTTTTTAGACTGGCTGCCACGAGCTGAATCGAATGCAGCCAAGAGCGAGCGTCTGTGGCTTACGGTTCAGGAGTTATTCACAGAAACATGGTTCTGAACATGCTGCCAATTGCTCGCCTGGGAAACATGCAGAGAAGACCAAGATAGTGTTTTTTAGACTGGCTGCCACGAGCTGAATCGAATGCAGCCAAGAGCGAGCATCTAGGACTTACGGTTCAGGAGTTATTCACAGAAACATGGTTCTTTTACTGCCAGCCGCGAAAGCGAAAATAACCAAGATCGAGCGTCTAGGATTTACTTGTCAATAACTCGCCTGGGAAACATCCAGAGAAGTCAAACACAGTGCTCCTATACTAATTGGCAGGCGCTGAGACGAATGCCGCCAAGATCGAGCGTCTAGGACTTACGGTTAAGGAATTAGCCTCAGAAACATGGTTCTGAACATGCTGCCAATTGCTCGCCTGGGAAACATGCAGAGAAGTCCAAGATAGTGTTTTTTAGACTGGCTGCCACGAGCTGAATCGAATGCAGCCAAGAGCGAGCGTCTAGGACTTACGGTTCAGGAGTTATTCACAGAAACATGGTTCTGAACATGCTGCCAATTGCTCGCCTGGGAAACATGCAGAGAAGTCCAAGATAGTGTTTTTTAGACTGGCTGCCACGAGCTGAATCGAATGCAGCCAAGAGCGAGCGTCTAGGACTTACGGTTCAGGAGTTATTCACAGAAACATGGTTCTGAACATGCTGCCAATTGCTCGCCTGGGAAACATGCAGAGAAGTCCAAGATAGTGTTTTTTAGACTGGCTGCCACGAGCTGAATCGAATGCAGCCAAGAGCGAGCGTCTGTGACTTACGGTTCAGGAGTTATTCACAGAAACATGGTTCTGAACATGCTGCCAATTGCTCGCCTGGGAAACATGCAGAGAAGTCCAAGATAGTGTTTTTTAGACTGGCTGCCACGAGCTGAATCGAATGCAGCCAAGAGCGAGCGTCTAGGACTTACGGTTCAGGAGTTATTCACAGAAACATGGTTCTTTTACTGCCAGCCGCGAAAGCGAAAATAACCAAGATCGAGCGTCTAGGATTTACTTGTCAATAACTCGCCTGGGAAACATCCAGAGAAGTCAAACACAGTGCTCCTATACTAATTGCCAGGCGCTGAGACGAATGCCGCCAATATCGAGCGTCTAGGACTTACGGTTAAGGAATTAGCGTCAGAAACATGGTTCTGAACATGCTGCCAATTGCTCGCCTGGGAAACATGCAGAGAAGTCCAAGATAGTGTTTTTTAGACTGGCTGCCACGAGCTGAATCGAATGCAGCCAAGAGCGAGCGTCTGTGACTTACGGTTCAGGAGTTATTCACAGAAACATGGTTCTGAATATGCTGCCAATTGCTCGCCTGGGAAACATGCAGAGAAGTCCAAGATAGTGTTTTTTAGACTGGCTGCCACGAGCTGAATCGAATGCAGCCAAGAGCGAGCGTCTGTGACTTACGGTTCAGGAGTTATTCACAGAAACATGGTTCTGAACATGCTGCCAATTGCTCGCCTGGGAAACATGCAGAGAAGTCCAAGATAGTGTTTTTTAGACTGGCTGCCACGAGCTGAATCGAATGCAGCCAAGAGCGAGCATCTAGGACTTACGGTTCAGGAGTTATTCACAGAAACATGGTTCTTTTACTGCCAGCCGCGAAAGCGAAAATAACCAAGATCGAGCGTCTAGGATTTACTTGTCAATAACTCGCCTGGGAAACATCCAGAGAAGTCAAACACAGTGCTCCTATACTAATTGCCAGGCGCTGAGACGAATGCCGCCAAGATCGAGCGTCTAGGACTTACGGTTAAGGAATTAGCCTCAGAAACATGGTTCTGAACATGCTGCCAATTGCTCGCCTGGGAAACATGCAGAGAAGTCCAAGATAGTGTTTTTTAGACTGGCTGCCACGAGCTGAATCGAATGCAGCCAAGAGCGAGCGTCTAGGACTTACGGTTCAGGAGTTATTCACAGAAACATGGTTCTGAACATGCTGCCAATTGCTCGCCTGGGAAACATGCAGAGAAGTCCAAGATAGTGTTTTTTAGACTGGCTGCCACGAGCTGAATCGAATGCAGCCAAGAGCGAGCGTCTAGGACTTACGGTTCAGGAGTTATTCACAGAAACATGGTTCTGAACATGCTGCCAATTGCTCGCCTGGGAAACATGCAGAGAAGTCCAAGATAGTGTTTTTTAGACTGGCTGCCACGAGCTGAATCGAATGCAGCCAAGAGCGAGCGTCTGTGACTTACGGTTCAAGAGTTATTCACAGAAACATGGTTCTTTTACTGCCAGCCGCGAAAGCGAAAATAACCAAGATCGAGCGTCTAGGATTTACTTGTCAATAACTCGCCTGGGAAACATCCAGAGAAGTCAAACACAGTGCTCCTATACTAATTGCCAGGCGCTGAGACGAATGCCGCCAAGATCGAGCGTCTAGGACTTACGGTTAAGGAATTAGCCTCAGAAACATGGTTCTGAACATGCTGCCAATTGCTCGCCTGGGAAACATGCAGAGAAGTCCAAGATAGTGTTTTTTTAGACTGGCTGCCACGAGCTGAATCGAATGCAGCCAAGAGCGAGCGTCTAGGACTTACGGTTCAGGAGTTATTCACAGAAACATGGTTCTGAACATGCTGCCAATTGCTCGCCTGGGAAACATGCAGAGAAGTCCAAGATAGTGTTTTTTAGACTGGCTGCCACGAGCTGAATCGAATGCAGCCAAGAGCGAGCGTCTGTGACTTACGGTTCAGGAGTTATTCACAGAAACATGGTTCTGAACATGCTGCCAATTGCTCGCCTGGGAAACATGCAGAGAATTCCAAGATAGTGTTTTTTAGACTGGCTGCCACGAGCTGAATCGAATGCAGCCAAGAGCGAGCGTCTAGGACTTACGGTTCAGGAGTTATTCACAGAAACATGGTTCTTTTACTGCCAGCCGCGAAAGCGAAAATAACCAAGATCGAGCGTCTAGGATTTACTTGTCAATAACTCGCCTGGGAAACATCCAGAGAAGTCAAACACAGTGCTCCTATACTAATTGCCAGGCGCTGAGACGAATGCCGCCAAGATCGAGCGTCTAGGACTTACGGTTAAGGAATTAGCCTCAGAAACATGGTTCTGAACATGCTGCCAATTGCTCGCCTGGGAAACATGCAGAGAAGTCCAAGATAGTGTTTTTTAGACTGGCTGCCACGAGCTGAATCGAATGCAGCCAAGAGCGAGCGTCTGTGGCTTACGGTTCAGGAGTTATTCACAGAAACATGGTTCTGAACATGCTGCCAATTGCTCGCCTGGGAAACATGCAGAGAAGTCCAAGATAGTGTTTTTTAGACTGGCTGCCACGAGCTGAATCGAATGCAGCCAAGAGCGAGCGTCTAGGACTTACGGTTCAGGAGTTATTCACAGAAACATGGTTCTTTTACTGCCAGCCGCGAAAGCGAAAATAACCAAGATCGAGCGTCTAGGATTTACTTGTCAATAACTCGCCTGGGAAACATCCAGAGAAGTCAAACACAGTGCTCCTATACTAATTGCCAGGCGCTGAGACGAATGCCGCCAAGATCGAGCGTCTAGGACTTACGGTTAAGGAATTAGCCTCAGAAACATGGTTCTGAACATGCTGCCAATTGCTCGCCTGGGAAACATGCAGAGAAGTCCAAGATAGTGTTTTTTAGACTGGCTGCCACGAGCTGAATCGAATGCAGCCAAGAGCGAGCGTCTAGGACTTACGGTTCAGGAGTTATTCACAGAAACATGGTTCTGAACATGCTGCCAATTGCTCACCTGGGAAACATGCAGAGAAGTCCAAGATAGTGTTTTTTAGACTGGCTGCCACGAGCTGAATCGAATGCAGCCAAGAGCGAGCGTCTAGGACTTACGGTTCAGGAGTTATTCACAGAAACATGGTTCTGAACATGCTGCCAATTGCTCGCCTGGGAAACATGCAGAGAAGTCCAAGATAGTGTTTTTTAGACTGGCTGCCACGAGCTGAATCGAATGCAGCCAAGAGCGAGCGTCTGTGACTTACGGTTCAAGAGTTATTCACAGAAACATGGTTCTTTTACTGCCAGCCGCGAAAGCGAAAATAACCAAGATCGAGCGTCTAGGATTTACTTGTCAATAACTCGCCTGGGAAACATCCAGAGAAGTCAAACACAGTGCTGCTATACTAATTGCCATTCGCTGAGACGAATGCCGCTAAGATCGAGCGTCTAGGACTTACGGTTAAGGAATTAGCCTCAGAAACATGGTTCTGAACATGCTGCCAATTGCTCGCCTGGGAAACATGCAGAGAAGTCCAAGATAGTGTTTTTTAGACTGGCTGCCACGAGCTGAATCGAATGCAGCCAAGAGCGAGCGTCTAGGACTTACGGTTCAGGAGTTATTCACAGAAACATGGTTCTGAACATGCTGCCAATTGCTCGCCTGGGAAACATGCAGAGAAGTCCAAGATAGTGTTTTTTAGACTGGCTGCCACGAGCTGAATCGAATGCAGCCAAGAGCGAGCGTCTGTGACTTACGGTTCAGGAGTTATTCACAGAAACATGGTTCTGAACATGCTGCCAATTGCTCGCCTGGGAAACATGCAGAGAAGTCCAAGATAGTGTTTTTTAGACTGGCTGCCACGAGCTGAATCGAATGCAGCCAAGAGCGAGCGTCTGTGACTTACGGTTCAGGAGTTATTCACAGAAACATGGTTCTGAACATGCTGCCAATTGCTCGCCTGGGAAACATGCAGAGAAGTCCAAGATAGTGTTTTTTAGACTGGCTGCCACGAGCTGAATCGAATGCAGCCAAGAGCGAGCGTCTAGGACTTACGGTTCAGGAGTTATTCACAGAAACATGGTTCTGAACATGCTGCCAATTGCTCGCCTGGGAAACATGCAGAGAAGTCCAAGATAGTGTTTTTTAGACTGGCTGCCACGAGCTGAATCGAATGCAGCCAAGAGCGAGCGTCTGTGACTTACGGTTCAGGAGTTATTCACAGAAACATGGTTCTGAACATGCTGCCAATTGCTCGCCTGGGAAACATGCAGAGAAGTCCAAGATAGTGTTTTTTAGACTGGCTGCCACGAGCTGAATCGAATGCAGCCAAGAGCGAGCGTCTGTGACTTACGGTTCAAGAGTTATTCACAGAAACATGGTTCTTTTACTGCCAGCCGCGAAAGCGAAAATAACCAAGATCGAGCGTCTAGGATTTACTTGTCAATAACTCGCCTGGGAAACATCCAGAGAAGTCAAACACAGTGCTCCTATACTAATTGCCAGGCGCTGAGACGAATGCCGCCAAGATCGAGCGTCTAGGACTTACGGTTAAGGAATTAGCCTCAGAAACATGGTTCTGAACATGCTGCCAATTGCTCGCCTGGGAAACATGCAGAGAAGTCCAAGATAGTGTTTTTTAGACTGGCTGCCACGAGCTGAATCGAATGCAGCCAAGAGCGAGCGTCTAGGACTTACGGTTCAGGAGTTATTCACAGAAACATGGTTCTGAACATGCTGCCAATTGCTCGCCTGGGAAACATGCAGAGAAGTCCAAGATAGTGTTTTTTAGACTGGCTGCCACGAGCTGAATCGAATGCAGCCAAGAGCGAGCGTCTGTGACTTACGGTTCAGGAGTTATTCACAGAAACATGGTTCTGAACATGCTGCCAATTGCTCGCCTGGGAAACATGCAGAGAAGTCCAAGATAGTGTTTTTTAGACTGGCTGCCACGAGCTGAATCGAATGCAGCCAAGAGCGAGCGTCTGTGACTTACGGTTCAGGAGTTATTCACAGAAACATGGTTCTGAACATGCTGCCAATTGCTCGCCTGGGAAACATGCAGAGGAGTCCAAGATAGTGTTTTTTAGACTGGCTGCCACGAGCTGAATCGAATGCAGCCAAGAGCGAGCGTCTGTGACTTACGGTTCAGGAGTTATTCACAGAAACATGGTTCTGAACATGCTGCCAATTGCTCGCCTGGGAAACATGCAGAGAAGTCCAAGATAGTGTTTTTTAGACTGGCTGCCACGAGCTGAATCGAATGCAGCCAAGAGCGAGCGTCTGTGACTTACGGTTCAAGAGTTATTCACAGAAACATGGTTCTTTTACTGCCAGCCGCGAAAGCGAAAATAACCAAGATCGAGCGTCTAGGATTTACTTGTCAATAACTCGCCTGGGAAACATCCAGAGAAGTCAAACACAGTGCTCCTATACTAATTGCTAGGCGCTGAGACGAATGCCGCCAAGATCGAGCGTCTAGGACTTACGGTTAAGGAATTAGCCTCAGAAACATGGTTCTGAACATGCTGCCAATTGCTCGCCTGGGAAACATGCAGAGAAGTCCAAGATAGTGTTTTTTAGACTGGCTGCCACGAGCTGAATCGAATGCAGCCAAGAGCGAGCGTCTAGGACTTACGGTTCAGGAGTTATTCACAGAAACATGGTTCTGAACATGCTGCCAATTGCTCGCCTGGGAAACATGCAGAGAAGTCCAATATAGTGTTTTTTAGACTGGCTGCCACGAGCTGAATCGAATGCAGCCAAGAGCGAGCGTCTGTGACTTACGGTTCAAGAGTTATTCACAGAAACATGGTTCTTTTACTGCCAGCCGCGAAAGCGAAAATAACCAAGATCGAGCGTCTAGGATTTACTTGTCAATAACTCGCCTGGGAAACATCCAGAGAAGTCAAACACAGTGCTCCTATACTAATTGCCAGGCGCTGAGACGAATGCCGCCAAGATCGAGCGTCTAGGACTTACGGTTAAGGAATTAGCCTCAGAAACATGGTTCTGAACATGCTGCCAATTGCTCGCCTGGGAAACATGCAGAGAAGTCCAAGATAGTGTTTTTTAGACTGGCTGCCACGAGCTGAATCGAATGCAGCCAAGAGCGAGCGTCTAGGACTTACGGTTCAGGAGTTATTCACAGAAACATGGTTCTGAACATGCTGCCAATTGCTCGCCTGGGAAACATGCAGAGAAGTCCAAGATAGTGTTTTTTAGACTGGCTGCCACGAGCTGAATCGAATGCAGCCAAGAGCGAGCGTCTGTGACTTACGGTTCAGGAGTTATTCACAGAAACATGGTTCTGAACATGCTGCCAATTGCTCGCCTGGGAAACATGCAGAGAAGTCCAAGATAGTGTTTTTTAGACTGGCTGCCACGAGCTGAATCGAATGCAGCCAAGAGCGAGCGTCTAGGACTTACGGTTCAGGAGTTATTCACAGAAACATGGTTCTTTTACTGCCAGCCGCGAAAGCGAAAATAACCAAGATCGAGCGTCTAGGATTTACTTGTCAATAACTCGCCTGGGAAACATCCAGAGAAGTCAAACACAGTGCTCCTATACTAATTGCCAGGCGCTGAGACGAATGCCGCCAAGATCGAGCGTCTAGGACTTACGGTTAAGGAATTAGCCTCAGAAACATGGTTCTGAACATGCTGCCAATTGCTCGCCTGGGAAACATGCAGAGAAGTCCAAGATAGTGTTTTTTAGACTGGCTGCCACGAGCTGAATCGAATGCAGCCAAGAGCGAGCGTCTAGGACTTACGGTTCAGGAGTTATTCACAGAAACATGGTTCTGAACATGCTGCCAATTGCTCGCCTGGGAAACATGCAGAGAAGTCCAAGATAGTGTTTTTTAGACTGGCTGCCACGAGCTGAATCGAATGCAGCCAAGAGCGAGCGTCTGTGACTTACGGTTCAGGAGTTATTCACAGAAACATGGTTCTGAACATGCTGCCAATTGCTCGCCTGGGAAACATGCAGAGAAGTCCAAGATAGTGTTTTTTAGACTGGCTGCCACGAGCTGAATCGAATGCAGCCAAGAGCGAGCGTCTAGGACTTACGGTTCAGGAGTTATTCACAGAAACATGGTTCTTTTACTGCCAGCCGCGAAAGCGAAAATAACCAAGATCGAGCGTCTAGGATTTACTTGTCAATAACTCGCCTGGGAAACATCCAGAGAAGTCAAACACAGTGCTCCTATACTAATTGCCAGGCGCTGAGACGAATGCCGCCAAGATCGAGCGTCTAGGACTTACGGTTAAGGAATTAGCCTCAGAAACATGGTTCTGAACATGCTGCCAATTGCTCGCCTGGGAAACATGCAGAGAAGTCCAAGATAGTGTTTTTTAGACTGGCTGCCACGAGCTGAATCGAATGCAGCCAAGAGCGAGCGTCTAGGACTTACGGTTCAGGAGTTATTCACAGAAACATGGTTCTGAACATGCTGCCAATTGCTCGCCTGGGAAACATGCAGAGAAGTCCAAGATAGTGTTTTTTAGACTGGCTGCCACGAGCTGAATCGAATGCAGCCAAGAGCGAGCGTCTAGGACTTACGGTTCAGGAGTTATTCACAGAAACATGGTTCTGAACATGCTGCCAATTGCTCGCCTGGGAAACATGCAGAGAAGTCCAAGATAGTGTTTTTTAGACTGGCTGCCACGAGCTGAATCGAATGCAGCCAAGAGCGAGCGTCTGTGACTTACGGTTCAAGAGTTATTCACAGAAACATGGTTCTTTTACTGCCAGCCGCGAAAGCGAAAATAACCAAGATCGAGCGTCTAGGATTTACTTGTCAATAACTCGCCTGGGAAACATCCAGAGAAGTCAAACACAGTGCTCCTATACTAATTGCCAGGCGCTGAGACGAATGCCGCCAAGATCGAGCGTCTAGGACTTACGGTTAAGGAATTAGCCTCAGAAACATGGTTCTGAACATGCTGCCAATTGCTCGCCTGGGAAACATGCAGAGAAGTCCAAGATAGTGTTTTTTAGACTGGCTGCCACGAGCTGAATCGAATGCAGCCAAGAGCGAGCGTCTAGGACTTACGGTTCAGGAGTTATTCACAGAAACATGGTTCTGAACATGCTGCCAATTGCTCGCCTGGGAAACATGCAGAGAAGTCCAAGATAGTGTTTTTTAGACTGGCTGCCACGAGCTGAATTGAATGCAGCCAAGAGCGAGCGTCTGTGACTTACGGTTCAGGAGTTATTCACAGACACATGGTTCTGAACATGCTGCCAATTGCTCGCCTGGGAAACATGCAGAGAAGTCCAAGATAGTGTTTTTTAGACTGGCTGCCACGAGCTGAATCGAATGCAGCCAAGAGCGAGCGTCTGTGACTTACGGTTCAGGAGTTATTCACAGAAACATGGTTCTGAACATGCTGCCAATTGCTCGCCTGGGAAACATGCAGAGAAGTCCAAGATAGTGTTTTTTAGACTGGCTGCCACGAGCTGAATCGAATGCAGCCAAGAGCGAGCGTCTGTGACTTACGGTTCAGGAGTTATTCACAGAAACATGGTTCTGAACATGCTGCCAATTGATCGCCTGGGAAACATGCAGAGAAGTCCAAGATAGTGTTTTTTAGACTGGCTGCCACGAGCTGAATCGAATGCAGCCAAGAGCGAGCGTCTAGGACTTACGGTTCAGGAGTTATTCACAGAAACATGGTTCTGAACATGCTGCCAATTGCTCGCCTGGGAAACATGCAGAGAAGTCCAAGATAGTGTTTTTTAGACTGGCTGCCACGAGCTGAATCGAATGCAGCCAAGAGCGAGCGTCTGTGACTTACGGTTCAGGAGTTATTCACAGAAACATGGTTCTGAACATGCTGCCAATTGCTCGCCTGGGAAACATGCAGAGAAGTCCAAGATAGTGTTTTTTAGACTGGCTGCCACGAGCTGAATCGAATGCAGCCAAGAGCGAGCGTCTAGGACTTACGGTTCAGGAGTTATTCACAGAAACATGGTTCTTTTACTGCCAGCCGCGAAAGCGAAAATAACCAAGATCGAGCGTCTAGGATTTACTTGTCAATAACTCGCCTGGGAAACATCCAGAGAAGTCAAACACAGTGCTCCTATACTAATTGCCAGGCGCTGAGACGAATGCCGCCAAGATCGAGCGTCTAGGACTTACGGTTAAGGAATTAGCCTCAGAAACATGGTTCTGAACATGCTGCCAATTGCTCGCCTGGGAAACATGCAGAGAAGTCCAAGATAGTGTTTTTTAGACTGGCTGCCACGAGCTGAATCGAATGCAGCCAAGAGCGAGCGTCTAGGACTTACGGTTCAGGAGTTATTCACAGAAACATGGTTCTGAACATGCTGCCAATTGCTCGCCTGGGAAACATGCAGAGAAGTCCAAGATAGTGTTTTTTAGACTGGCTGCCACGAGCTGAATCGAATGCAGCCAAGAGCGAGCGTCTGTGACTTATGGTTCAGGAGTTATTCACAGAAACATGGTTCTGAACATGCTGCCAATTGCTCGCCTGGGAAACATGCAGAGAAGTCCAAGATAGTGTTTTTTAGACTGGCTGCCACGAGCTGAATCGAATGCAGCCAAGAGCGAGCGTCTAGGACTTACGGTTCAGGAGTTATTCACAGAAACATGGTTCTTTTACTGCCAGCCGCGAAAGCGAAAATAACCAAGATCGAGCGTCTAGGATTTACTTGTCAATAACTCGCCTGGGAAACATCCAGAGAAGTCAAACACAGTGCTCCTATACTAATTGCCAGGCGCTGAGACGAATGCCGCCAAGATCGAGCGTCTAGGACTTACGGTTAAGGAATTAGCCTCAGAAACATGGTTCTGAACATGCTGCCAATTGCTCGCCTGGGAAACATGCAGAGAAGTCCAAGATAGTGTTTTTTAGACTGGCTGCCACGAGCTGAATCGAATGCAGCCAAGAGCGAGCGTCTGTGACTTACGGTTCAGGAGTTATTCACAGAAACATGGTTCTGAACATGCTGCCAATTGCTCGCCTGGGAAACATGCAGAGAAGTCCAAGATAGTGTTTTTTAGACTGGCTGCCACGAGCTGAATCGAATGCAGCCAAGAGCGAGCGTCTGTGACTTACGGTTCAGGAGTTATTCACAGAAACATGGTTCTGAACATGCTGCCAATTGATCGCCTGGGAAACATGCAGAGAAGTCCAAGATAGTGTTTTTTAGACTGGCTGCCACGAGCTGAATCGAATGCAGCCAAGAGCGAGCGTCTAGGACTTACGGTTCAGGAGTTATTCACAGAAACATGGTTCTGAACATGCTGCCAATTGCTCGCCTGGGAAACATGCAGAGAAGTCCAAGATAGTGTTTTTTAGACTGGCTGCCACGAGCTGAATCGAATGCAGCCAAGAGCGAGCGTCTGTGACTTACGGTTCAGGAGTTATTCACAGAAACATGGTTCTGAACATGCTGCCAATTGCTCGCCTGGGAAACATGCAGAGAAGTCCAAGATAGTGTTTTTTAGACTGGCTGCCACGAGCTGAATCGAATGCAGCCAAGAGCGAGCGTCTAGGACTTACGGTTCAGGAGTTATTCACAGAAACATGGTTCTTTTACTGCCAGCCGCGAAAGCGAAAATAACCAAGATCGAGCGTCTAGGATTTACTTGTCAATAACTCGCCTGGGAAACATCCAGAGAAGTCAAACACAGTGCTCCTATACTAATTGCCAGGCGCTGAGACGAATGCCGCCAAGATCGAGCGTCTAGGACTTACGGTTAAGGAATTAGCCTCAGAAACATGGTTCTGAACATGCTGCCAATTGCTCGCCTGGGAAACATGCAGAGAAGTCCAAGATAGTGTTTTTTAGACTGGCTGCCACGAGCTGAATCGAATGCAGCCAAGAGCGAGCGTCTAGGACTTACGGTTCAGGAGTTATTCACAGAAACATGGTTCTGAACATGCTGCCAATTGCTCGCCTGGGAAACATGCAGAGAAGTCCAAGATAGTGTTTTTTAGACTGGCTGCCACGAGCTGAATCGAATGCAGCCAAGAGCGAGCGTCTGTGACTTACGGTTCAGGAGTTATTCACAGAAACATGGTTCTGAACATGCTGCCAATTGCTCGCCTGGGAAACATGCAGAGAAGTCCAAGATAGTGTTTTTTAGACTGGCTGCCACGAGCTGAATCGAATGCAGCCAAGAGCGAGCGTCTAGGACTTACGGTTCAGGAGTTATTCACAGAAACATGGTTCTTTTACTGCCAGCCGCGAAAGCGAAAATAACCAAGATCGAGCGTCTAGGATTTACTTGTCAATAACTCGCCTGGGAAACATCCAGAGAAGTCAAACACAGTGCTCCTATACTAATTGCCAGGCGCTGAGACGAATGCCGCCAAGATCGAGCGTCTAGGACTTACGGTTAAGGAATTAGCCTCAGAAACATGGTTCTGAACATGCTGCCAATTGCTCGCCTGGGAAACATGCAGAGAAGTCCAAGATAGTGTTTTTTAGACTGGCTGCCACGAGCTGAATCGAATGCAGCCAAGAGCGAGCGTCTAGGACTTACGGTTCAGGAGTTATTCACAGAAACATGGTTCTTTTACTGCCAGCCGCGAAAGCGAAAATAACCAAGATCGAGAGTCTAGGATTTACTTGTCAATAACTCGCCTGGGAAACATCCAGAGAAGTCAAACACAGTGCTCCTATACTAATTGCCAGGCGCTGAGACGAATGCCGCCAAGATCGAGCGTCTAGGACTTACGGTTAAGGAATTAGCCTCAGAAACATGGTTCTGAACATGCTGCCAATTGCTCGCCTGGGAAACATGCAGAGAAGTCCAAGATAGTGTTTTTTAGACTGGCTGCCACGAGCTGAATCGAATGCAGCCAAGAGCGAGCGTCTGTGACTTACGGTTCAGGAGTTATTCACAGAAACATGGTTCTGAACATGCTGCCAATTGCTCGCCTGGGAAACATGCAGAGAAGTCCAAGATAGTGTTTTTTAGACTGGCTGCCACGAGCTGAATCGAATGCAGCCAAGAGCGAGCGTCTAGGACTTACGGTTCAGGAGTTATTCACAGAAACATGGTTCTTTTACTGCCAGCCGCGAAAGCGAAAATAACCAAGATCGAGCGTCTAGGATTTACTTGTCAATAACTCGCCTGGGAAACATCCAGAGAAGTCAAACACAGTGCTCCTATACTAATTGCCAGGCGCTGAGACGAATGCCGCCAAGATCGAGCGTCTGTGACTTACGGTTCAGGAGTTATTCACAGAAACATGGTTCTGAACATGCTGCCAATTGCTCGCCTGGGAAACATGCAGAGAAGTCCAAGATAGTGTTTTTTAGACTGGCTGCCACGAGCTGAATCGAATGCAGCCAAGAGCGAGCGTCTGTGACTTACGGTTCAGGAGTTATTCACAGAAACATGGTTCTGAACATGCTGCCAATTGCTCGCCTGGGAAACATGCAGAGAAGTCCAAGATAGTGTTTTTTAGACTGGCTGCCACGAGCTGAATCGAATGCAGCCAAGAGCGAGCGTCTAGGACTTACGGTTCAGGAGTTATTCACAGAAACATGGTTCTGAACATGCTGCCAATTGCTCGCCTGGGAAACATGCAGAGAAGTCCAAGATAGTGTTTTTTAGACTGGCTGCCACGAGCTGAATCGAATGCAGCCAAGAGCGAGCGTCTGTGACTTACGGTTCAAGAGTTATTCACAGAAACATGGTTCTTTTACTGCCAGCCGCGAAAGCGAAAATAACCAAGATCGAGCGTCTAGGATTTACTTGTCAATAACTCGCCTGGGAAACATCCAGAGAAGTCAAACACAGTGCTCCTATACTAATTGCCAGGCGCTGAGACGAATGCCGCCAAGATCGAGCGTCTAGGACTTACGGTTAAGGAATTAGCCTCAGAAACATGGTTCTGAACATGCTGCCAATTGCTCGCCTGGGAAACATGCAGAGAAGTCCAAGATAGTGTTTTTTAGACTGGCTGCCACGAGCTGAATCGAATGCAGCCAAGAGCGAGCGTCTAGGACTTACGGTTCAGGAGTTATTCACAGAAACATGGTTCTGAACATGCTGCCAATTGCTCGCCTGGGAAACATGCAGAGAAGTCCAAGATAGTGTTTTTTAGACTGGCTGCCACGAGCTGAATCGAATGCAGCCAAGAGCGAGCGTCTGTGACTTACGGTTCAGGAGTTATTCACAGAAACATGGTTCTGAACATGCTGCCAATTGCTCGCCTGGGAAACATGCAGAGAAGTCCAAGATAGTGTTTTTTAGACTGGCTGCCACGAGCTGAATCGAATGCAGCCAAGAGCGAGCGTCTGTGACTTACGGTTCAAGAGTTATTCACAGAAACATGGTTCTTTTACTGCCAGCCGCGAAAGCGAAAATAACCAAGATCGAGCGTCTAGGATTTACTTGTCAATAACTCGCCTGGGAAACATCCAGAGAAGTCAAACACAGTGCTCTTATACTAATTGCCAGGCGCTGAGACGAATGCCGCCAAGATCGAGCGTCTAGGACTTACGGTTAAGGAATTAGCCTCAGAAACATGGTTCTGAACATGCTGCCAATTGCTCGCCTGGGAAACATGCAGAGAAGTCCAAGATAGTGTTTTTTAGACTGGCTGCCACGAGCTGAATCGAATGCAGCCAAGAGCGAGCGTCTAGGACTTACGGTTCAGGAGTTATTCACAGAAACATGGTTCTGAACATGCTGCCAATTGCTCGCCTGGGAAACATGCAGAGAAGTCCAAGATAGTGTTTTTTAGACTGGCTGCCACGAGCTGAATCGAATGCAGCCAAGAGCGAGCGTCTGTGACTTATGGTTCAGGAGTTATTCACAGAAACATGGTTCTGAACATGCTGCCAATTGCTCGCCTGGGAAACATGCAGAGAAGTCCAAGATAGTGTTTTTTAGACTGGCTGCCACGAGCTGAATCGAATGCAGCCAAGAGCGAGCGTCTGTGACTTACGGTTCAAGAGTTATTCACAGAAACATGGTTCTTTTACTGCCAGCCGCGAAAGCGAAAATAACCAAGATCGAGCGTCTAGGATTTACTTGTCAATAACTCGCCTGGGAAACATCCAGAGAAGTCAAACACAGTGCTCCTATACTAATTGCCAGGCGCTGAGACGAATGCCGCCAAGATCGAGCGTCTAGGACTTACGGTTAAGGAATTAGCCTCAGAAACATGGTTCTGAACATGCTGCCAATTGCTCGCCTGGGAAACATGCAGAGAAGTCCAAGATAGTGTTTTTTAGACTGGCTGCCACGAGCTGAATCGAATGCAGCCAAGAGCGAGCGTCTAGGACTTACGGTTCAGGAGTTATTCACAGAAACATGGTTCTGAACATGCTGCCAATTGCTCGCCTGGGAAACATGCAGAGAAGTCCAAGATAGTGTTTTTTAGACTGGCTGCCACGAGCTGAATCGAATGCAGCCAAGAGCGAGCGTCTGTGACTTACGGTTCAAGAGTTATTCACAGAAACATGGTTCTTTTACTGCCAGCCGCGAAAGCGAAAATAACCAAGATCGAGCGTCTAGGATTTACTTGTCAATAACTCGCCTGGGAAACATCCAGAGAAGTCAAACACAGTGCTCCTATACTAATTGCCAGGCGCTGAGACGAATGCCGCCAAGATCGAGCGTCTAGGACTTACGGTTAAGGAATTAGCCTCAGAAACATGGTTCTGAACATGCTGCCAATTGCTCGCCTGGGAAACATGCAGAGAAGTCCAAGATAGTGTTTTTTAGACTGGCTGCCACGAGCTGAATCGAATGCAGCCAAGAGCGAGCGTCTAGGACTTACGGTTCAGGAGTTATTCACAGAAACGTGGTTCTGAACATGCTGCCAATTGCTCGCCTGGGAAACATGCAGAGAAGTCCAAGATAGTGTTTTTTAGACTGGCTGCCACGAGCTGAATCGAATGCAGCCAAGAGCGAGCGTCTGTGACTTACGGTTCAGGAGTTATTCACAGAAACATGGTTCTGAACATGCTGCCAATTGCTCGCCTGGGAAACATGCAGAGAAGTCCAAGATAGTGTTTTTTAGACTGGCTGCCACAAGCTGAATCGAATGCAGCCAAGAGCGAGCGTCTAGGACTTACGGTTCAAGAGTTATTCACAGAAACATGGTTCTTTTACTGCCAGCCGCGAAAGCGAAAATAACCAAGATCGAGCGTCTAGGATTTACTTGTCAATAACTCGCCTGGGAAACATCCAGAGAAGTCAAACACAGTGCTCCTATACTAATTGCCAGGCGCTGAGACGAATGCCGCCAAGATCGAGCGTCTAGGACTTACGGTTAAGGAATTAGCCTCAGAAACATGCTTCTGAACATGCTGCCAATTGCTCGCCTGGGAAACATGCAGAGAAGTCCAAGATAGTGTTTTTTAGACTGGCTGCCACGAGCTGAATCGAATGCAGCCAAGAGCGAGCGTCTAGGACTTACGGTTCAGGAGTTATTCACAGAAACATGGTTCTGAACATGCTGCCAATTGCTCGCCTGGGAAACATGCAGAGAAGTCCAAGATAGTGTTTTTTAGACTGGCTGCCACGAGCTGAATCGAATGCAGCCAAGAGCGAGCGTCTGTGACTTACGGTTCAGGAGTTATTCACAGAAACATGGTTCTGAACATGCTGCCAATTGCTCGCCTGGGAAACATGCAGAGAAGTCCAAGATAGTGTTTTTTAGACTGGCTGCCACGAGCTGAATCGAATGCAGCCAAGAGCGAGCGTCTGTGACTTACGGTTCAGGAGTTATTCACAGAAACATGGTTCTGAACATGCTGCCAATTGCTCGCCTGGGAAACATGCAGAGAAGTCCAAGATAGTGTTTTTTAGACTGGCTGCCACGAGCTGAATCGAATGCAGCCAAGAGCGAGCGTCTAGGACTTACGGTTCAGGAGTTATTCACAGAAACATGGTTCTGAACATGCTGCCAATTGCTCGCCTGGGAAACATGCAGAGAAGTCCAAGATAGTGTTTTTTAGACTGGCTGCCACGAGCTGAATCGAATGCAGCCAAGAGCGAGCGTCTGTGACTTACGGTTCAAGAGTTATTCACAGAAACATGGTTCTTTTACTGCCAGCCGCGAAAGCGAAAATAACCAAGATCGAGCGTCTAGGATTTACTTGTCAATAACTCGCCTGGGAAACATCCAGAGAAGTCAAACACAGTGCTCCTATACTAATTGCCAGGCGCTGAGACGAATGCCGCCAAGATCGAGCGTCTAGGACTTACGGTTAAGGAATTAGCCTCAGAAACATGGTTCTGAACATGCTGCCAATTGCTCGCCTGGGAAACATGCAGAGAAGTCCAAGATAGTGTTTTTTAGACTGGCTGCCACGAGCTGAATCGAATGCAGCCAAGAGCGAGCGTCTAGGACTTACGGTTCAGGAGTTATTCACAGAAACATGGTTCTGAACATGCTGCCAATTGCTCGCCTGGGAAACATGCAGAGAAGTCCAAGATAGTGTTTTTTAGACTGGCTGCCACGAGCTGAATCGAATGCAGCCAAGAGCGAGCGTCTAGGACTTACGGTTCAGGAGTTATTCACAGAAACATGGTTCTGAACATGCTGCCAATTGCTCGCCTGGGAAACATGCAGAGAAGTCCAAGATAGTGTTTTTTAGACTGGCTGCCACGAGCTGAATCGAATGCAGCCAAGAGCGAGCGTCTGTGACTTACGGTTCAAGAGTTATTCACAGAAACATGGTTCTTTTACTGCCAGCCGCGAAAGCGAAAATAACCAAGATCGAGCGTCTAGGATTTACTTGTCAATAACTCGCCTGGGAAACATCCAGAGAAGTCAAACACAGTGCTCTTATACTAATTGCCAGGCGCTGAGACGAATGCCGCCAAGATCGAGCGTCTAGGACTTACGGTTAAGGAATTAGCCTCAGAAACATGGTTCTGAACATGCTGCCAATTGCTCGCCTGGGAAACATGCAGAGAAGTCCAAG
>NW_027462308.1:0-40627 GCF_050947455.1 Rhinoderma darwinii
CACAGAAACATGGTTCTGAACATGCTGCCAATTGCTCGCCTGGGAAACATGCAGAGAAGTCCAAGATAGTGTTTTTTAGACTGGCTGCCACGAGCTGAATCGAATGCAGCCAAGAGCGAGCGTCTAGGACTTACGGTTCAGGAGTTATTCACAGAAACATGGTTCTGAACATGCTGACAATTGCTCGCCTGGGAAACATCCAGAGAAGTCAAACACAGTGCTCCTATACTAATTGCCTGGCGCTGAGACGAATGCCGCCAAGATCGAGCGTCTAGGACTTACGGTTCAAGAATTAGCTTTAGAAACATTTGCCTTAGGAACATGCAGAGAAGTCCAAGATAGTGTTTTTTAGACTGGCTGCCACGAGCTGAATCGAATGCAGCCAAGAGCGAGCGTCTAGGACTTACGGTTCAGGAGTTATTCACAGAAACATGGTTCTGAACATGCTGCCAATTGCTCGCCTGGGAAACATGCAGAGAAGTCCAAGATAGTGTTTTTTAGACTGGCTGCCACGAGCTGAATCGAATGCAGCCAAGAGCGAGCGTCTAGGACTTACGGTTCAGGAGTTATTCACAGAAACATGGTTCTGAACATGCTGACAATTGCTCGCCTGGGAAACATCCAGAGAAGTCAAACACAGTGCTCCTATACTAATTGCCTGGCGCTGAGACGAATGCCGCCAAGATCGAGCGTCTAGGACTTACGGTTCAAGAATTAGCTTTAGAAACATTTGCCTTAGGAACATGCAGAGAAGTCCAAGATAGTGTTTTTTAGACTGGCTGCCACGAGCTGAATCGAATGCAGCCAAGAGCGAGCATCTAGGACTTACGGTTCAGGAGTTATTCACAGAAACATGGTTCTGAACATGCTGCCAATTGCTCGCCTGGGAAACATGCAGAGAAGTCCAAGATAGTGTTTTTTAGACTGGCTGCCACGAGCTGAATCGAATGCAGCCAAGAGCGAGCGTCTAGGACTTACGGTTCAGGAGTTATTCACAGAAACATGGTTCTGAACATGCTGCCAATTGCTCGCCTGGGAAACATGCAGAGAAGTCCAAGATAGTGTTTTTTAGACTGGCTGCCACGAGCTGAATCGAATGCAGCCAAGAGCGAGCGTCTAGGACTTACGGTTCAGGAGTTATTCACAGAAACATGGTTTTTTTTACTGCCAGCCGCGAAAGCGAAAATAACCAAGATCGAGCGTCTAGGATTTACTTGTCAATAACTCGCCTGGGAAACATCCAGAGAAGTCAAACACAGTGCTCCTATACTAATTGCCAGGCGCTGAGACGAATGCCGCCAAGATCGAGCGTCTAGGACTTACGGTTCAGGAGTTATTCACAGAAACATGGTTCTGAACATGCTGCCAATTTCTCGCCTGGGAAACATGCAGAGAAGTCCAAGATAGTGTTTTTTAGACTGGCTGCCACGAGCTGAATCGAATGCAGCCAAGAGCGAGCGTCTAGGACTTACGATTCAGGAGTTATTCACAGAAACATGGTTCTGAACATGCTGCCAATTGCTCGCCTGGGAAACATGCAGAGAAGTCCAAGATAGTGTTTTTTAGACTGGCTGCCACGAGCTGAATCGAATGCAGCCAAGAGCGAGCGTCTAGGACTTACGGTTCAGGAGTTATTCACAGAAACATGGTTCTGAACATGCTGCCAATTGCTCGCCTGGGAAACATGCAGAGAAGTCCAAGATAGTGTTTTTTAGACTGGCTGCCACGAGCTGAATCGAATGCAGCCAAGAGCGAGCGTCTAGGACTTACGGTTCAGGAGTTATTCACAGAAACATGGTTCTGAACATGCTGCCAATTGCTCGCCTGGGAAACATGCAGAGAAGTCCAAGATAGTGTTTTTTAGACTGGCTGCCACGAGCTGAATCGAATGCAGCCAAGAGCGAGCGTCTAGGACTTACGGTTCAGGAGTTATTCACAGAAACATGGTTCTTTTACTGCCAGCCGCGAAAGCGAAAATAACCAAGATCGAGCGTCTAGGATTTACTTGTCAATAACTCGCCTGGGAAACATCCAGAGAAGTCAAACACAGTGCTCCTATACTAATTGCCAGGCGCTGAGACGAATGCCGCCAAGATCGAGCGTCTAGGACTTACGGTTCAGGAGTTATTCACAGAAACATGGTTCTGAACATGCTGCCAATTTCTCGCCTGGGAAACATGCAGAGAAGTCCAAGATAGTGTTTTTTAGACTGGCTGCCACGAGCTGAATCGAATGCAGCCAAGAGCGAGCGTCTAGGACTTACGGTTCAGGAGTTATTCACAGAAACATGGTTCTTTTACTGCCAGCCGCGAAAGCGAAAATAACCAAGATCGAGCGTCTAGGATTTACTTGTCAATAACTCGCCTGGGAAACATCCAGAGAAGTCAAACACAGTGCTCCTATACTAATTGCCAGGCGCTGAGACGAATGCCGCCAAGATCGAGCGTCTAGGACTTACGGTTCAGGAGTTATTCACAGAAACATGGTTCTGAACATGCTGCCAATTTCTCGCCTGGGAAACATGCAGAGAAGTCCAAGATAGTGTTTTTTAGACTGGCTGCCACGAGCTGAATCGAATGCAGCCAAGAGCGAGCGTCTAGGACTTACGGTTCAGGAGTTATTCACAGAAACATGGTTCTGAACATGCTGCCAATTGCTCGCCTGGGAAACATGCAGAGAAGTCCAAGATAGAGTTTTTTAGACTGGCTGCCACGAGCTGAATCGAATGCAGCCAAGAGCGAGCGTCTAGGACTTACGGTTCAGGAGTTATTCACAGAAATATGGTTCTGAACATGCTGCCAATTGCTCGCCTGGGAAACATGCAGAGAAGTCCGAGATAGTGTTTTTTAGACTGGCTGCCACGAGCTGAATCGAATGCAGCCAAGAGCGAGCGTCTAGGACTTACGGTTCAGGAGTTATTCACAGAAACATGGTTCTGAACATGCTGCCAATTTCTCGCCTGGGAAACATGCAGAGAAGTCCAAGATAGTGTTTTTTAGACTGGCTGCCACGAGCTGAATCGAATGCAGCCAAGAGCGAGCGTCTAGGACTTACGGTTCAGGAGTTATTCACAGAAACATGGTTCTTTTACTGCCAGCCGCGAAAGCGAAAATAACCAAGATCGAGCGTCTAGGATTTACTTGTCAATAACTCGCCTGGGAAACATCCAGAGAAGTCAAACACAGTGCTCCTATACTAATTGCGTGGCGCTGAGACGAATGCCGCCAAGATCGAGCGTCTAGGACTTACGGTTCAAGAATTAGCTTTAGAAACATTTGCCTTAGGAACATGCAGAGAAGTCCAAGATAGTGTTTTTTAGACTGGCTGCCACGAGCTGAATCGAATGCAGCCAAGAGCGAGCGTCTAGGACTTACGGTTCAGGAGTTATTCACAGAAACATGGTTCTGAACATGCTGCCAATTGCTCGCCTGGGAAACATGCAGAGAAGTCCAAGATAGTGTTTTTTAGACTGGCTGCCACGAGCTGAATCGAATGCAGCCAAGAGCGAGCGTCTAGGACTTACGGTTCAGGAGTTATTCACAGAAACATGGTTCTGAACATGCTGCCAATTGCTCGTCTGGGAAACATGCAGAGAAGTCCAAGATAGTGTTTTTTAGACTGGCTGCCACGAGCTGAATCGAATGCAGCCAAGAGCGAGCGTCTAGGACTTACGGTTCAGGAGTTATTCACAGAAACATGGTTCTTTTACTGCCAGCCGCGAAAGCGAAAATAACCAAGATCGAGCGTCTAGGATTTACTTGTCAATAACTCGCCTGGGAAACATCCAGAGAAGTCAAACACAGTGCTCCTATACTAATTGCCTGGCGCTGAGACGAATGCCGCCAAGATCGAGCGTCTAGGACTTACGGTTCAAGAATTAGCTTTAGAAACATTTGCCTTAGGAACATGCAGAGAAGTCCAAGATAGTGTTTTTTAGACTGGCTGCCACGAGCTGAATCGAATGCAGCCAAGAGCGAGCGTCTAGGACTTACGGTTCAGGAGTTATTCACAGAAACATGGTTCTGAACATGCTGCCAATTGCTCGTCTGGGAAACATGCAGAGAAGTCCAAGATAGTGTTTTTTAGACTGGCTGCCACGAGCTGAATCGAATGCAGCCAAGAGCGAGCGTCTAGGACTTACGGTTCAGGAGTTATTCACAGAAACATGGTTCTGAACATGCTGCCAATTGCTCGCCTGGGAAACATGCAGAGAAGTCCAAGATAGTGTTTTTTAGACTGGCTGCCACGAGCTGAATCGAATGCAGCCAAGAGCGAGCGTCTAGGACTTACGGTTCAGGAGTTATTCACAGAAACATGGTTCTGAACATGCTGCCAATTGCTCGCCTGGGAAACATGCAGAGAAGTCCAAGATAGTGTTTTTTAGACTGGCTGCCACGAGCTGAATCGAATGCAGCCAAGAGCGAGCGTCTAGGACTTACGGTTCAGGAGTTATTCACAGAAACATGGTTCTTTTACTGCCAGCCGCGAAAGCGAAAATAACCAAGATCGAGCGTCTAGGATTTACTTGTCAATAACTCGCCTGGGAAACATCCAGAGAAGTCAAACACAGTGCTCCTATACTAATTGCCTGGCGCTGAGACGAATGCCGCCAAGATCGAGCGTCTAGGACTTACGGTTCAAGAATTAGCTTTAGAAACATTTGCCTTAGGAACATGCAGAGAAGTCCAAGATAGTGTTTTTTAGACTGGCTGCCACGAGCTGAATCGAATGCAGCCAAGAGCGAGCGTCTAGGACTTACGGTTCAGGAGTTATTCACAGAAACATGGTTCTGAACATGCTGCCAATTGCTCGCCTGGGAAACATGCAGAGAAGTCCAAGATAGTGTTTTTTAGACTGGCTGCCACGAGCTGAATCGAATGCAGCCAAGAGCGAGCGTCTAGGACTTACGGTTCAGGAGTTATTCACAGAAACATGGTTCTTTTACTGCCAGCCGCGAAAGCGAAAATAACCAAGATCGAGCGTCTAGGATTTACTTGTCAATAACTCGCCTGGGAAACATCCAGAGAAGTCAAACACAGTGCTCCTATACTAAATGCCAGGCGCTGAGACGAATGCCGCCAAGATCGAGCGTCTAGGACTTACGGTTCAGGAGTTATTCACAGAAACATGGTTCTGAACATGCTGCCAATTTCTCGTCTGGGAAACATGCAGAGAAGTCCAAGATAGTGTTTTTTAGACTGGCTGCCACGAGCTGAATCGAATGCAGCCAAGAGCGAGCGTCTAGGACTTACGGTTCAGGAGTTATTCACAGAAACATGGTTCTTTTACTGCCAGCCGCGAAAGCGAAAATAACCAAGATCGAGCGTCTAGGATTTACTTGTCAATAACTCGCCTGGGAAACATCCAGAGAAGTCAAACACAGTGCTCCTATACTAATTGCCTGGCGCTGAGACGAATGCCGCCAAGATCGAGCGTCTAGGACTTACGGTTCAAGAATTAGCTTTAGAAACATTTGCCTTAGGAACATGCAGAGAAGTCCAAGATAGTGTTTTTTAGACTGGCTGCCACGAGCTGAATCGAATGCAGCCAAGAGCGAGCGTCTAGGACTTACGGTTCAGGAGTTATTCACAGAAACATGGTTCTGAACATGCTGCCAATTGCTCGCCTGGGAAACATGCAGAGAAGTCCAAGATAGTGTTTTTTAGACTGGCTGCCACGAGCTGAATCGAATGCAGCCAAGAGCGAGCGTCTAGGACTTACGGTTCAGGAGTTATTCACAGAAACATGGTTCTGAACATGCTGCCAATTGCTCGCCTGGGAAACATGCAGAGAAGTCCAAGATAGTGTTTTTTAGACTGGCTGCCACGAGCTGAATCGAATGCAGCCAAGAGCGAGCGTCTAGGACTTACGGTTCAGGAGTTATTCACAGAAACATGGTTCTGAACATGCTGCCAATTGCTCGCCTGGGAAACATGCAGAGAAGTCCAAGATAGTGTTTTTTAGACTGGCTGCCACGAGCTGAATCGAATGCAGCCAAGAGCGAGCGTCTGTGACTTACGGTTCAGGAGTTATTCACAGAAACATGGTTCTGAACATGCTGCCAATTGCTCGCCTGGGAAACATGCAGAGAAGTCCAAGATAGTGTTTTTTAGACTGGCTGCCACGAGCTGAATCGAATGCAGCCAAGAGCGAGCGTCTAGGACTTACGGTTCAGGAGTTATTCACAGAAACATGGTTCTGAACATGCTGCCAATTGCTCGCCTGGGAAACATGCAGAGAAGTCCAAGATAGTGTTTTTTAGACTGGCTGCCACGAGCTGAATCGAATGCAGCCAAGAGCGAGCGTCTAGGACTTACGGTTCAGGAGTTATTCACAGAAACATGGTTCTGAACATGCTGCCAATTGCTCGCCTGGGAAACAAGCAGAGAAGTCCAAGATAGTGTTTTTTAGACTGGCTGCCACGAGCTGAATCGAATGCAGCCAAGAGCGAGCGTCTAGGACTTACGGTTCAGGAGTTATTCACAGAAACATGGTTCTTTTACTGCCAGCCGCGAAAGCGAAAATAACCAAGATCGAGCGTCTAGGATTTACTTGTCAATAACTCGCCTGGGAAACATCCAGAGAAGTCAAACACAGTGCTCCTATACTAATTGCCTGGCGCTGAGACGAATGCCGCCAAGATCGAGCGTCTAGGACTTACGGTTCAAGAATTAGCTTTAGAAACATTTGCCTTAGGAACATGCAGAGAAGTCCAAGATAGTGTTTTTTAGACTGGCTGCCACGAGCTGAATCGAATGCAGCCAAGAGCGAGCGTCTAGGACTTACGGTTCAGGAGTTATTCACAGAAACATGGTTCTGAACATGCTGCCAATTGCTCGCCTGGGAAACATGCAGAGAAGTCCAAGATAGTGTTTTTTAGACTGGCTGCCACGAGCTGAATCGAATGCAGCCAAGAGCGAGCGTCTAGGACTTACGGTTCACGAGTTATTCACAGAAACATGGTTCTTTTACTGCCAGCCGCGAAAGCGAAAATAACCAAGATCGAGCGTCTAGGATTTACTTGTCAATAACTCGCCTGGGAAACATCCAGAGAAGTCAAACACAGTGCTCCTATACTAATTGCCTGGCGCTGAGACGAATGCCGCCAAGATCGAGCGTCTAGGACTTACGGTTCAAGAATTAGCTTTAGAAACATTTGCCTTAGGAACATGCAGAGAAGTCCAAGATAGTGTTTTTTAGACTGGCTGCCACGAGCTGAATCGAATGCAGCCAAGAGCGAGCGTCTAGGACTTACGGTTCAGGAGTTATTCACAGAAACATGGTTCTGAACATGCTGCCAATTGCTCGCCTGGGAAACATGCAGAGAAGTCCAAGATAGTGTTTTTTAGACTGGCTGCCACGAGCTGAATCGAATGCAGCCAAGAGCGAGCGTCTAGGACTTACGGTTCAGGAGTTATTCACAGAAACATGGTTCTGAACATGCTGCCAATTGCTCGCCTGGGAAACATGCAGAGAAGTCCAAGATAGTGTTTTTTAGACTGGCTGCCACGAGCTGAATCGAATGCAGCCAAGAGCGAGCGTCTAGGACTTACGGTTCAGGAGTTATTCACAGAAACATGGTTCTGAACATGCTGCCAATTGCTCGCCTGGGAAACATGCAGAGAAGTCCAAGATAGTGTTTTTTAGACTGGCTGCCACGAGCTGAATCGAATGCAGCCAAGAGCGAGCGTCTAGGACTTACGGTTCAGGAGTTATTCACAGAAACATGGTTCTGAACATGCTGACAATTGCTCGCCTGGGAAACATCCAGAGAAGTCAAACACAGTGCTCCTATACTAATTGCCTGGCGCTGAGACGAATGCCGCCAAGATCGAGCGTCTAGGACTTACGGTTCAAGAATTAGCTTTAGAAACATTTGCCTTAGGAACATGCAGAGAAGTCCAAGATAGTGTTTTTTAGACTGGCTGCCACGAGCTGAATCGAATGCAGCCAAGAGCGAGCGTCTAGGACTTACGGTTCAGGAGTTATTCACAGAAACATGGTTCTGAACATGCTGCCAATTGCTCGCCTGGGAAACATGCAGAGAAGTCCAAGATAGTGTTTTTTAGACTGGCTGCCACGAGCTGAATCGAATGCAGCCAAGAGCGAGCGTCTAGGACTTACGGTTCAGGAGTTATTCACAGAAACATGGTTCTGAACATGCTGACAATTGCTCGCCTGGGAAACATCCAGAGAAGTCAAACACAGTGCTCCTATACTAATTGCCTGGCGCTGAGACGAATGCCGCCAAGATCGAGCGTCTAGGACTTACGGTTCAAGAATTAGCTTTAGAAACATTTGCCTTAGGAACATGCAGAGAAGTCCAAGATAGTGTTTTTTAGACTGGCTGCCACGAGCTGAATCGAATGCAGCCAAGAGCGAGCATCTAGGACTTACGGTTCAGGAGTTATTCACAGAAACATGGTTCTGAACATGCTGCCAATTGCTCGCCTGGGAAACATGCAGAGAAGTCCAAGATAGTGTTTTTTAGACTGGCTGCCACGAGCTGAATCGAATGCAGCCAAGAGCGAGCGTCTAGGACTTACGGTTCAGGAGTTATTCACAGAAACATGGTTCTGAACATGCTGCCAATCTCTCGCCTGGGAAACATGCAGAGAAGTCCAAGATAGTGTTTTTTAGACTGGCTGCCACGAGCTGAATCGAATGCAGCCAAGAGCGAGCGTCTAGGACTTACGGTTCAGGAGTTATTCACAGAAACATGGTTTTTTTACTGCCAGCCGCGAAAGCGAAAATAACCAAGATCGAGCGTCTAGGATTTACTTGTCAATAACTCGCCTGGGAAACATCCAGAGAAGTCAAACACAGTGCTCCTATACTAATTGCCAGGCGCTGAGACGAATGCCGCCAAGATCGAGCGTCTAGGACTTACGGTTCAGGAGTTATTCACAGAAACATGGTTCTGAACATGCTGCCAATTTCTCGCCTGGGAAACATGCAGAGAAGTCCAAGATAGTGTTTTTTAGACTGGCTGCCACGAGCTGAATCGAATGCAGCCAAGAGCGAGCGTCTAGGACTTACGGTTCAGGAGTTATTCACAGAAACATGGTTCTGAACATGCTGCCAATTGCTCGCCTGGGAAACATGCAGAGAAGTCCAAGATAGTGTTTTTTAGACTGGCTGCCACGAGCTGAATCGAATGCAGCCAAGAGCGAGCGTCTAGGACTTACGGTTCAGGAGTTATTCACAGAAACATGGTTCTGAACATGCTGCCAATTGCTCGCCTGGGAAACATGCAGAGAAGTCCAAGATAGTGTTTTTTAGACTGGCTGCCACGAGCTGAATCGAATGCAGCCAAGAGCGAGCGTCTAGGACTTACGGTTCAGGAGTTATTCACAGAAACATGGTTCTTTTACTGCCAGCCGCGAAAGCGAAAATAACCAAGATCGAGCGTCTAGGATTTACTTGTCAATAACTCGCCTGGGAAACATCCAGAGAAGTCAAACACAGTGCTCCTATACTAATTGCCAGGCGCTGAGACGAATGCCGCCAAGATCGAGCGTCTAGGACTTACGGTTCAGGAGTTATTCACAGAAACATGGTTCTGAACATGCTGCCAATTGCTCGCCTGGGAAACATGCAGAGAAGTCCAAGATAGTGTTTTTTAGACTGGCTGCCACGAGCTGAATCGAATGCAGCCAAGAGCGAGCGTCTAGGACTTACGGTTCAGGAGTTATTCACAGAAACATGGTTTTTTTACTGCCAGCCGCGAAAGCGAAAATAACCAAGATCGAGCGTCTAGGATTTACTTGTCAATAACTCGCCTGGGAAACATCCAGAGAAGTCAAACACAGTGCTCCTATACTAATTGCCAGGCGCTGAGACGAATGCCGCCAAGATCGAGCGTCTAGGACTTACGGTTCAGGAGTTATTCACAGAAACATGGTTCTGAACATGCTGCCAATTGCTCGCCTGGGAAACATGCAGAGAAGTCCAAGATAGTGTTTTTTAGACTGGCTGCCACGAGCTGAATCGAATGCAGCCAAGAGCGAGCGTCTAGGACTTACGGTTCAGGAGTTATTCACAGAAACATGGTTCTGAACATGCTGCCAATTGCTCGCCTGGGAAACATGCAGAGAAGTCCAAGATAGTGTTTTTTAGACTGGCTGCCACGAGCTGAATCGAATGCAGCCAAGAGCGAGCGTCTAGGACTTACGGTTCAGGAGTTATTCACAGAAACATGGTTCTGAACATGCTGCCAATTGCTCGCCTGGGAAACATGCAGAGAAGTCCAAGATAGTGTTTTTTAGACTGGCTGCCACGAGCTGAATCGAATGCAGCCAAGAGCGAGCGTCTAGGACTTACGGTTCAGGAGTTATTCACAGAAACATGGTTCTTTTACTGCCAGCCGCGAAAGCGAAAATAACCAAGATCGAGCGTCTAGGATTTACTTGTCAATAACTCGCCTGGGAAACATCCAGAGAAGTCAAACACAGTGCTCCTATACTAATTGCCAGGCGCTGAGACGAATGCCGCCAAGATCGAGCGTCTAGGACTTACGGTTCAGGAGTTATTCACAGAAACATGGTTCTGAACATGCTGCCAATTTCTCGCCTGGGAAACATGCAGAGAAGTCCAAGATAGTGTTTTTTAGACTGGCTGCCACGAGCTGAATCGAATGCAGCCAAGAGCGAGCGTCTAGGACTTACGGTTCAGGAGTTATTCACAGAAACATGGTTCTGAACATGCTGCCAATTGCTCGCCTGGGAAACATGCAGAGAAGTCCAAGATAGTGTTTTTTAGACTGGCTGCCACGAGCTGAATCGAATGCAGCCAAGAGCGAGCGTCTAGGACTTACGGTTCAGGAGTTATTCACAGAAACATGGTTCTGAACATGCTGCCAATTTCTCGACTGGGAAACATGCAGAGAAGTCCAAGATAGTGTTTTTTAGACTGGCTGCCACGAGCTGAATCGAATGCAGCCAAGAGCGAGCGTCTAGGACTTACGGTTCAGGAGTTATTCACAGAAACATGGTTCTTTTACTGCCAGCCGCGAAAGCGAAAATAACCAAGATCGAGCGTCTAGGATTTACTTGTCAATAACTCGCCTGGGAAACATCCAGAGAAGTCAAACACAGTGCTCCTATACTAATTGCCAGGCGCTGAGACGAATGCCGCCAAGATCGAGCGTCTAGGACTTACGGTTCAGGAGTTATTCACAGAAACATGGTTCTGAACATGCTGCCAATTTCTCGCCTGGGAAACATGCAGAGAAGTCCAAGATAGTGTTTTTTAGACTGGCTGCCACGAGCTGAATCGAATGCAGCCAAGAGCGAGCGTCTAGGACTTACGGTTCAGGAGTTATTCACAGAAACATGGTTCTGAACATGCTGCCAATTGCTCGCCTGGGAAACATGCAGAGAAGTCCGAGATAGTGTTTTTTAGACTGGCTGCCACGAGCTGAATCGAATGCAGCCAAGAGCGAGCGTCTAGGACTTACGGTTCAGGAGTTATTCACAGAAACATGGTTCTGAACATGCTGCCAATTTCTCGACTGGGAAACATGCAGAGAAGTCCAAGATAGTGTTTTTTAGACTGGCTGCCACGAGCTGAATCGAATGCAGCCAAGAGCGAGCGTCTAGGACTTACGGTTCAGGAGTTATTCACAGAAACATGGTTCTGAACATGCTGCCAATTGCTCGCCTGGGAAACATGCAGAGAAGTCCAAGATAGTGTTTTTTAGACTGGCTGCCACGAGCTGAATCGAATGCAGCCAAGAGCGAGCGTCTAGGACTTACGGTTCAGGAGTTATTCACAGAAACATGGTTCTGAACATGCTGCCAATTGCTCGCCTGGGAAACATGCAGAGAAGTCCAAGATAGTGTTTTTTAGACTGGCTGCCACGAGCTGAATCGAATGCAGCCAAGAGCGAGCGTCTAGGACTTACGGTTCAGGAGTTATTCACAGAAACATGGTTCTTTTACTGCCAGCCGCGAAAGCGAAAATAACCAAGATCGAGCGTCTAGGATTTACTTGTCAATAACTCGCCTGGGAAACATCCAGAGAAGTCAAACACAGTGCTCCTATACTAATTGCCAGGCGCTGAGACGAATGCCGCCAAGATCGAGCGTCTAGGACTTACGGTTCAGGAGTTATTCACAGAAACATGGTTCTGAACATGCTGCCAATTTCTCGCCTGGGAAACATGCAGAGAAGTCCAAGATAGTGTTTTTTAGACTGGCTGCCACGAGCTGAATCGAATGCAGCCAAGAGCGAGCGTCTAGGACTTACGGTTCAGGAGTTATTCACAGAAACATGGTTCTGAACATGCTGCCAATTTCTCGCCTGGGAAACATGCAGAGAAGTCCAAGATAGTGTTTTTTAGACTGGCTGCCACGAGCTGAATCGAATGCAGCCAAGAGCGAGCGTCTAGGACTTACGGTTCAGGAGTTATTCACAGAAACATGGTTCTTTTACTGCCAGCCGCGAAAGCGAAAATAACCAAGATCGAGCGTCTAGGATTTACTTGTCAATAACTCGCCTGGGAAACATCCAGAGAAGTCAAACACAGTGCTCCTATACTAATTGCCAGGCGCTGAGACGAATGCCGCCAAGATCGAGCGTCTAGGACTTACGGTTCAGGAGTTATTCACAGAAACATGGTTCTGAACATGCTGCCAATTGCTCGCCTGGGAAACATGCAGAGAAGTCCAAGATAGTGTTTTTTAGACTGGCTGCCACGAGCTGAATCGAATGCAGCCAAGAGCGAGCGTCTAGGACTTACGGTTCAGGAGTTATTCACAGAAACATGGTTATTTTACTGCCAGCCGCGAAAGCGAAAATAACCAAGATCGAGCGTCTAGGATTTACTTGTCAATAACTCGCCTGGGAAACATCCAGAGAAGTCAAACACAGTGCTCCTATACTAATTGCCTGGCGCTGAGACGAATGCCGCCAAGATCGAGCGTCTAGGACTTACGGTTCAAGAATTAGCTTTAGAAACATTTGCCTTAGGAACATGCAGAGAAGTCCAAGATAGTGTTTTTTAGACTGGCTGCCACGAGCTGAATCGAATGCAGCCAAGAGCGAGCGTCTAGGACTTACGGTTCAGGAGTTATTCACAGAAACATGGTTCTGAACATGCTGCCAATTGCTCGCCTGGGAAACATGCAGAGAAGTCCAAGATAGTGTTTTTTAGACTGGCTGCCACGAGCTGAATCGAATGCAGCCAAGAGCGAGCGTCTAGGACTTACGGTTCAGGAGTTATTCACAGAAACATGGTTCTGAACATGCTGCCAATTGCTCGCCTGGGAAACATGCAGAGAAGTCCAAGATAGTGTTTTTTAGACTGGCTGCCACGAGCTGAATCGAATGCAGCCAAGAGCGAGCGTCTAGGACTTACGGTTCAGGAGTTATTCACAGAAACATGGTTCTGAACATGCTGACAATTGCTCGCCTGGGAAACATCCAGAGAAGTCAAACACAGTGCTCCTATACTAATTGCCTGGCGCTGAGACGAATGCCGCCAAGATCGAGCGTCTAGGACTTACGGTTCAAGAATTAGCTTTAGAAACATTTGCCTTAGGAACATGCAGAGAAGTCCAAGATAGTGTTTTTTAGACTGGCTGCCACGAGCTGAATCGAATGCAGCCAAGAGCGAGCGTCTAGGACTTACGGTTCAGGAGTTATTCACAGAAACATGGTTCTGAACATGCTGCCAATTGCTCGCCTGGGAAACATGCAGAGAAGTCCAAGATAGTGTTTTTTAGACTGGCTGCCACGAGCTGAATCGAATGCAGCCAAGAGCGAGCGTCTAGGACTTACGGTTCAGGAGTTATTCACAGAAACATGGTTCTGAACATGCTGACAATTGCTCGCCTGGGAAACATCCAGAGAAGTCAAACACAGTGCTCCTATACTAATTGCCTGGCGCTGAGACGAATGCCGCCAAGATCGAGCGTCTAGGACTTACGGTTCAAGAATTAGCTTTAGAAACATTTGCCTTAGGAACATGCAGAGAAGTCCAAGATAGTGTTTTTTAGACTGGCTGCCACGAGCTGAATCGAATGCAGCCAAGAGCGAGCGTCTAGGACTTACGGTTCAGGAGTTATTCACAGAAACATGGTTCTGAACATGCTGCCAATTGCTCGCCTGGGAAACATGCAGAGAAGTCCAAGATAGTGTTTTTTAGACTGGCTGCCACGAGCTGAATCGAATGCAGCCAAGAGCGAGCGTCTAGGACTTACGGTTCAGGAGTTATTCACAGAAACATGGTTCTGAACATGCTGCCAATTGCTCGCCTGGGAAACATGCAGAGAAGTCCAAGATAGTGTTTTTTAGACTGGCTGCCACGAGCTGAATCGAATGCAGCCAAGAGCGAGCGTCTAGGACTTACGGTTCAGGAGTTATTCACAGAAACATGGTTCTGAACATGCTGACAATTGCTCGCCTGGGAAACATCCAGAGAAGTCAAACACAGTGCTCCTATACTAATTGCCTGGCGCTGAGACGAATGCCGCCAAGATCGAGCGTCTAGGACTTACGGTTCAAGAATTAGCTTTAGAAACATTTGCCTTAGGAACATGCAGAGAAGTCCAAGATAGTGTTTTTTAGACTGGCTGCCACGAGCTGAATCGAATGCAGCCAAGAGCGAGCGTCTAGGACTTACGGTTCAGGAGTTATTCACAGAAACATGGTTCTGAACATGCTGCCAATTGCTCGCCTGGGAAACATGCAGAGAAGTCCAAGATAGTGTTTTTTAGACTGGCTGCCACGAGCTGAATCGAATGCAGCCAAGAGCGAGCGTCTAGGACTTACGGTTCAGGAGTTATTCACAGAAACATGGTTCTGAACATGCTGACAATTGCTCGCCTGGGAAACATCCAGAGAAGTCAAACACAGTGCTCCTATACTAATTGCCTGGCGCTGAGACGAATGCCGCCAAGATCGAGCGTCTAGGACTTACGGTTCAAGAATTAGCTTTAGAAACATTTGCCTTAGGAACATGCAGAGAAGTCCAAGATAGTGTTTTTTAGACTGGCTGCCACGAGCTGAATCGAATGCAGCCAAGAGCGAGCGTCTAGGACTTACGGTTCAGGAGTTATTCACAGAAACATGGTTCTGAACATGCTGCCAATTGCTCGCCTGGGAAACATGCAGAGAAGTCCAAGATAGTGTTTTTTAGACTGGCTGCCACGAGCTGAATCGAATGCAGCCAAGAGCGAGCGTCTAGGACTTACGGTTCAGGAGTTATTCACAGAAACATGGTTCTTTTACTGCCAGCCGCGAAAGCGAAAATAACCAAGATCGAGCGTCTAGGATTTACTTGTCAATAACTCGCCTGGGAAACATCCAGAGAAGTCAAACACAGTGCTCCTATACTAATTGCCTGGCGCTGAGACGAATGCCGCCAAGATCGAGCGTCTAGGACTTACGGTTCAAGAATTAGCTTTAGAAACATTTGCCTTAGGAACATGCAGAGAAGTCCAAGATAGTGTTTTTTAGACTGGCTGCCACGAGCTGAATCGAATGCAGCCAAGAGCGAGCGTCTAGGACTTACGATTCAGGAGTTATTCACAGAAACATGGTTCTGAACATGCTGCCAATTGCTCGCCTGGGAAACATGCAGAGAAGTCCAAGATAGTGTTTTTTAGACTGGCTGCCACGAGCTGAATCGAATGCAGCCAAGAGCGAGCGTCTAGGACTTACGGTTCAGGAGTTATTCACAGAAACATGGTTCTGAACATGCTGCCAATTGCTCGCCTGGGAAACATGCAGAGAAGTCCAAGATAGTGTTTTTTAGACTGGCTGCCACGAGCTGAATCGAATGCAGCCAAGAGCGAGCGTCTAGGACTTACGGTTCAGGAGTTATTCACAGAAACATGGTTCTGAACATGCTGCCAATTGCTCGCCTGGGAAACATGCAGAGAAGTCCAAGATAGTGTTTTTTAGACTGGCTGCCACGAGCTGAATCGAATGCAGCCAAGAGCGAGCGTCTAGGACTTACGGTTCAGGAGTTATTCACAGAAACATGGTTCTGAACATGCTGCCAATTGCTCGCCTGGGAAACATGCAGAGAAGTCCAAGATAGTGTTTTTTAGACTGGCTGCCACGAGCTGAATCGAATGCAGCCAAGAGCGAGCGTCTAGGACTTACGGTTCAGGAGTTATTCACAGAAACATGGTTCTTTTACTGCCAGCCGCGAAAGCGAAAATAACCAAGATCGAGCGTCTAGGATTTACTTGTCAATAACTCGCCTGGGAAACATCCAGAGAAGTCAAACACAGTGCTCCTATACTAATTGCCAGGCGCTGAGACGAATGCCGCCAAGATCGAGCGTCTAGGACTTACGGTTCAGGAGTTATTCACAGAAACATGGTTCTGAACATGCTGCCAATTTCTCGCCTGGGAAACATGCAGAGAAGTCCAAGATAGTGTTTTTTAGACTGGCTGCCACGAGCTGAATCGAATGCAGCCAAGAGCGAGCGTCTAGGACTTACGGTTCAGGAGTTATTCACAGAAACATGGTTCTGAACATGCTGCCAATTTCTCGCCTGGGAAACATGCAGAGAAGTCCAAGATAGTGTTTTTTAGACTGGCTGCCACGAGCTGAATCGAATGCAGCCAAGAGCGAGCGTCTAGGACTTACGGTTCAGGAGTTATTCACAGAAACATGGTTCTTTTACTGCCAGCCGCGAAAGCGAAAATAACCAAGATCGAGCGTCTAGGATTTACTTGTCAATAACTCGCCTGGGAAACATCCAGAGAAGTCAAACACAGTGCTCCTATACTAATTGCCAGGCGCTGAGACGAATGCCGCCAAGATCGAGCGTCTAGGACTTACGGTTCAGGAGTTATTCACAGAAACATGGTTCTGAACATGCTGCCAATTGCTCGCCTGGGAAACATGCAGAGAAGTCCAAGATAGTGTTTTTTAGACTGGCTGCCACGAGCTGAATCGAATGCAGCCAAGAGCGAGCGTCTAGGACTTACGGTTCAGGAGTTATTCACAGAAACATGGTTATTTTACTGCCAGCCGCGAAAGCGAAAATAACCAAGATCGAGCGTCTAGGATTTACTTGTCAATAACTCGCCTGGGAAACATCCAGAGAAGTCAAACACAGTGCTCCTATACTAATTGCCTGGCGCTGAGACGAATGCCGCCAAGATCGAGCGTCTAGGACTTACGGTTCAAGAATTAGCTTTAGAAACATTTGCCTTAGGAACATGCAGAGAAGTCCAAGATAGTGTTTTTTAGACTGGCTGCCACGAGCTGAATCGAATGCAGCCAAGAGCGAGCGTCTAGGACTTACGGTTCAGGAGTTATTCACAGAAACATGGTTCTGAACATGCTGCCAATTGCTCGCCTGGGAAACATGCAGAGAAGTCCAAGATAGTGTTTTTTAGACTGGCTGCCACGAGCTGAATCGAATGCAGCCAAGAGCGAGCGTCTAGGACTTACGGTTCAGGAGTTATTCACAGAAACATGGTTCTGAACATGCTGCCAATTGCTCGCCTGGGAAACATGCAGAGAAGTCCAAGATAGTGTTTTTTAGACTGGCTGCCACGAGCTGAATCGAATGCAGCCAAGAGCGAGCGTCTAGGACTTACGGTTCAGGAGTTATTCACAGAAACATGGTTCTGAACATGCTGCCAATTGCTCGCCTGGGAAACATGCAGAGAAGTCCAAGATAGTGTTTTTTAGACTGGCTGCCACGAGCTGAATCGAATGCAGCCAAGAGCGAGCGTCTGTGACTTACGGTTCAGGAGTTATTCACAGAAACATGGTTCTGAACATGCTGCCAATTGCTCGCCTGGGAAACATGCAGAGAAGTCCAAGATAGTGTTTTTTAGACTGGCTGCCACGAGCTGAATCGAATGCAGCCAAGAGCGAGCGTCTAGGACTTACGGTTCAGGAGTTATTCACAGAAACATGGTTCTGAACATGCTGCCAATTGCTCGCCTGGGAAACATGCAGAGAAGTCCAAGATAGTGTTTTTTAGACTGGCTGCCACGAGCTGAATCGAATGCAGCCAAGAGCGAGCGTCTAGGACTTACGGTTCACGAGTTATTCACAGAAACATGGTTCTTTTACTGCCAGCCGCGAAAGCGAAAATAACCAAGATCGAGCGTCTAGGATTTACTTGTCAATAACTCGCCTGGGAAACATCCAGAGAAGTCAAACACAGTGCTCCTATACTAATTGCCTGGCGCTGAGACGAATGCCGCCAAGATCGAGCGTCTAGGACTTACGGTTCAAGAATTAGCTTTAGAAACATTTGCCTTAGGAACATGCAGAGAAGTCCAAGATAGTGTTTTTTAGACTGGCTGCCACGAGCTGAATCGAATGCAGCCAAGAGCGAGCGTCTAGGACTTACGGTTCAGTAGTTATTCACAGAAACATGGTTCTGAACATGCTGCCAATTGCTCGCCTGGGAAACATGCAGAGAAGTCCAAGATAGTGTTTTTTAGACTGGCTGCCACGAGCTGAATCGAATGCAGCCAAGAGCGAGCGTCTAGGACTTACGGTTCAGGAGTTATTCACAGAAACATGGTTCTGAACATGCTGCCAATTGCTCGCCTGGGAAACATGCAGAGAAGTCCAAGATAGTGTTTTTTAGACTGGCTGCCACGAGCTGAATCGAATGCAGCCAAGAGCGAGCGTCTAGGACTTACGGTTCAGGAGTTATTCACAGAAACATGGTTCTGAACATGCTGCCAATTGCTCGCCTGGGAAACATGCAGAGAAGTCCAAGATAGTGTTTTTTAGACTGGCTGCCACGAGCTGAATCGAATGCAGCCAAGAGCGAGCGTCTAGGACTTACGGTTCAGGAGTTATTCACAGAAACATGGTTCTGAACATGCTGACAATTGCTCGCCTGGGAAACATCCAGAGAAGTCAAACACAGTGCTCCTATACTAATTGCCTGGCGCTGAGACGAATGCCGCCAAGATCGAGCGTCTAGGACTTACGGTTCAAGAATTAGCTTTAGAAACATTTGCCTTAGGAACATGCAGAGAAGTCCAAGATAGTGTTTTTTAGACTGGCTGCCACGAGCTGAATCGAATGCAGCCAAGAGCGAGCGTCTAGGACTTACGGTTCAGGAGTTATTCACAGAAACATGGTTCTGAACATGCTGCCAATTGCTCGCCTGGGAAACATGCAGAGAAGTCCAAGATAGTGTTTTTTAGACTGGCTGCCACGAGCTGAATCGAATGCAGCCAAGAGCGAGCGTCTAGGACTTACGGTTCAGGAGTTATTCACAGAAACATGGTTCTGAACATGCTGACAATTGCTCGCCTGGGAAACATCCAGAGAAGTCAAACACAGTGCTCCTATACTAATTGCCTGGCGCTGAGACGAATGCCGCCAAGATCGAGCGTCTAGGACTTACGGTTCAAGAATTAGCTTTAGAAACATTTGCCTTAGGAACATGCAGAGAAGTCCAAGATAGTGTTTTTTAGACTGGCTGCCACGAGCTGAATCGAATGCAGCCAAGAGCGAGCGTCTAGGACTTACGGTTCAGGAGTTATTCACAGAAACATGGTTCTGAACATGCTGCCAATTGCTCGCCTGGGAAACATGCAGAGAAGTCCAAGATAGTGTTTTTTAGACTGGCTGCCACGAGCTGAATCGAATGCAGCCAAGAGCGAGCGTCTAGGACTTACGGTTCAGGAGTTATTCACAGAAACATGGTTCTTTTACTGCCAGCCGCGAAAGCGAAAATAACCAAGATCGAGCGTCTAGGATTTACTTGTCAATAACTCGCCTGGGAAACATCCAGAGAAGTCAAACACAGTGCTCCTATACTAATTGCCTGGCGCTGAGACGAATGCCGCCAAGATCGAGCGTCTAGGACTTACGGTTCAAGAATTAGCTTTAGAAACATTTGCCTTAGGAACATGCAGAGAAGTCCAAGATAGTGTTTTTTAGACTGGCTGCCACGAGCTGAATCGAATGCAGCCAAGAGCGAGCGTCTAGGACTTACGATTCAGGAGTTATTCACAGAAACATGGTTCTGAACATGCTGCCAATTGCTCGCCTGGGAAACATGCAGAGAAGTCCAAGATAGTGTTTTTTAGACTGGCTGCCACGAGCTGAATCGAATGCAGCCAAGAGCGAGCGTCTAGGACTTACGGTTCAGGAGTTATTCACAGAAACATGGTTCTGAACATGCTGCCAATTGCTCGCCTGGGAAACATGCAGAGAAGTCCAAGATAGTGTTTTTTAGACTGGCTGCCACGAGCTGAATCGAATGCAGCCAAGAGCGAGCGTCTAGGACTTACGGTTCAGGAGTTATTCACAGAAACATGGTTCTGAACATGCTGCCAATTGCTCGCCTGGGAAACATGCAGAGAAGTCCAAGATAGTGTTTTTTAGACTGGCTGCCACGAGCTGAATCGAATGCAGCCAAGAGCGAGCGTCTAGGACTTACGGTTCAGGAGTTATTCACAGAAACATGGTTCTTTTACTGCCAGCCGCGAAAGCGAAAATAACCAAGATCGAGCGTCTAGGATTTACTTGTCAATAACTCGCCTGGGAAACATCCAGAGAAGTCAAACACAGTGCTCCTATACTAATTGCCAGGCGCTGAGACGAATGCCGCCAAGATCGAGCGTCTAGGACTTACGGTTCAGGAGTTATTCACAGAAACATGGTTCTGAACATGCTGCCAATTTCTCGCCTGGGAAACATGCAGAGAAGTCCAAGATAGTGTTTTTTAGACTGGCTGCCACGAGCTGAATCGAATGCAGCCAAGAGCGAGCGTCTAGGACTTACGGTTCAGGAGTTATTCACAGAAACATGGTTCTTTTACTGCCAGCCGCGAAAGCGAAAATAACCAAGATCGAGCGTCTAGGATTTACTTGTCAATAACTCGCCTGGGAAACATCCAGAGAAGTCAAACACAGTGCTCCTATACTAATTGCCAGGCGCTGAGACGAATGCCGCCAAGATCGAGCGTCTAGGACTTACGGTTCAGGAGTTATTCACAGAAACATGGTTCTGAACATGCTGCCAATTTCTCGCCTGGGAAACATGCAGAGAAGTCCAAGATAGTGTTTTTTAGACTGGCTGCCACGAGCTGAATCGAATGCAGCCAAGAGCGAGCGTCTAGGACTTACGGTTCAGGAGTTATTCACAGAAACATGGTTCTGAACATGCTGCCAATTGCTCGCCTGGGAAACATGCAGAGAAGTCCAAGATAGAGTTTTTTAGACTGGCTGCCACGAGCTGAATCGAATGCAGCCAAGAGCGAGCGTCTAGGACTTACGGTTCAGGAGTTATTCACAGAAATATGGTTCTGAACATGCTGCCAATTGCTCGCCTGGGAAACATGCAGAGAAGTCCGAGATAGTGTTTTTTAGACTGGCTGCCACGAGCTGAATCGAATGCAGCCAAGAGCGAGCGTCTAGGACTTACGGTTCAGGAGTTATTCACAGAAACATGGTTCTGAACATGCTGCCAATTTCTCGCCTGGGAAACATGCAGAGAAGTCCAAGATAGTGTTTTTTAGACTGGCTGCCACGAGCTGAATCGAATGCAGCCAAGAGCGAGCGTCTAGGACTTACGGTTCAGGAGTTATTCACAGAAACATGGTTCTTTTACTGCCAGCCGCGAAAGCGAAAATAACCAAGATCGAGCGTCTAGGATTTACTTGTCAATAACTCGCCTGGGAAACATCCAGAGAAGTCAAACACAGTGCTCCTATACTAATTGCGTGGCGCTGAGACGAATGCCGCCAAGATCGAGCGTCTAGGACTTACGGTTCAAGAATTAGCTTTAGAAACATTTGCCTTAGGAACATGCAGAGAAGTCCAAGATAGTGTTTTTTAGACTGGCTGCCACGAGCTGAATCGAATGCAGCCAAGAGCGAGCGTCTAGGACTTACGGTTCAGGAGTTATTCACAGAAACATGGTTCTGAACATGCTGCCAATTGCTCGCCTGGGAAACATGCAGAGAAGTCCAAGATAGTGTTTTTTAGACTGGCTGCCACGAGCTGAATCGAATGCAGCCAAGAGCGAGCGTCTAGGACTTACGGTTCAGGAGTTATTCACAGAAACATGGTTCTGAACATGCTGCCAATTGCTCGCCTGGGAAACATGCAGAGAAGTCCAAGATAGTGTTTTTTAGACTGGCTGCCACGAGCTGAATCGAATGCAGCCAAGAGCGAGCGTCTAGGACTTACGGTTCAGGAGTTATTCACAGAAACATGGTTCTGAACATGCTGCCAATTGCTCGCCTGGGAAACAAGCAGAGAAGTCCAAGATAGTGTTTTTTAGACTGGCTGCCACGAGCTGAATCGAATGCAGCCAAGAGCGAGCGTCTAGGACTTACGGTTCAGGAGTTATTCACAGAAACATGGTTCTTTTACTGCCAGCCGCGAAAGCGAAAATAACCAAGATCGAGCGTCTAGGATTTACTTGTCAATAACTCGCCTGGGAAACATCCAGAGAAGTCAAACACAGTGCTCCTATACTAATTGCCTGGCGCTGAGACGAATGCCGCCAAGATCGAGCGTCTAGGACTTACGGTTCAAGAATTAGCTTTAGAAACATTTGCCTTAGGAACATGCAGAGAAGTCCAAGATAGTGTTTTTTAGACTGGCTGCCACGAGCTGAATCGAATGCAGCCAAGAGCGAGCGTCTAGGACTTACGGTTCAGGAGTTATTCACAGAAACATGGTTCTGAACATGCTGCCAATTGCTCGTCTGGGAAACATGCAGAGAAGTCCAAGATAGTGTTTTTTAGACTGGCTGCCACGAGCTGAATCGAATGCAGCCAAGAGCGAGCGTCTAGGACTTACGGTTCAGGAGTTATTCACAGAAACATGGTTCTTTTACTGCCAGCCGCGAAAGCGAAAATAACCAAGATCGAGCGTCTAGGATTTACTTGTCAATAACTCGCCTGGGAAACATCCAGAGAAGTCAAACACAGTGCTCCTATACTAATTGCCTGGCGCTGAGACGAATGCCGCCAAGATCGAGCGTCTAGGACTTACGGTTCAAGAATTAGCTTTAGAAACATTTGCCTTAGGAACATGCAGAGAAGTCCAAGATAGTGTTTTTTAGACTGGCTGCCACGAGCTGAATCGAATGCAGCCAAGAGCGAGCGTCTAGGACTTACGGTTCAGGAGTTATTCACAGAAACATGGTTCTGAACATGCTGCCAATTGCTCGCCTGGGAAACATGCAGAGAAGTCCAAGATAGTGTTTTTTAGACTGGCTGCCACGAGCTGAATCGAATGCAGCCAAGAGCGAGCGTCTAGGACTTACGGTTCAGGAGTTATTCACAGAAACATGGTTCTGAACATGCTGCCAATTGCTCGCCTGGGAAACATGCAGAGAAGTCCAAGATAGTGTTTTTTAGACTGGCTGCCACGAGCTGAATCGAATGCAGCCAAGAGCGAGCGTCTAGGACTTACGGTTCAGGAGTTATTCACAGAAACATGGTTCTGAACATGCTGCCAATTGCTCGCCTGGGAAACATGCAGAGAAGTCCAAGATAGTGTTTTTTAGACTGGCTGCCACGAGCTGAATCGAATGCAGCCAAGAGCGAGCGTCTAGGACTTACGGTTCAGGAGTTATTCACAGAAACATGGTTCTTTTACTGCCAGCCGCGAAAGCGAAAATAACCAAGATCGAGCGTCTAGGATTTACTTGTCAATAACTCGCCTGGGAAACATCCAGAGAAGTCAAACACAGTGCTCCTATACTAATTGCCTGGCGCTGAGACGAATGCCGCCAAGATCGAGCGTCTAGGACTTACGGTTCAAGAATTAGCTTTAGAAACATTTGCCTTAGGAACATGCAGAGAAGTCCAAGATAGTGTTTTTTAGACTGGCTGCCACGAGCTGAATCGAATGCAGCCAAGAGCGAGCGTCTAGGACTTACGGTTCAGGAGTTATTCACAGAAACATGGTTCTGAACATGCTGCCAATTGCTCGCCTGGGAAACATGCAGAGAAGTCCAAGATAGTGTTTTTTAGACTGGCTGCCACGAGCTGAATCGAATGCAGCCAAGAGCGAGCGTCTAGGACTTACGGTTCAGGAGTTATTCACAGAAACATGGTTCTTTTACTGCCAGCCGCGAAAGCGAAAATAACCAAGATCGAGCGTCTAGGATTTACTTGTCAATAACTCGCCTGGGAAACATCCAGAGAAGTCAAACACAGTGCTCCTATACTAAATGCCAGGCGCTGAGACGAATGCCGCCAAGATCGAGCGTCTAGGACTTACGGTTCAGGAGTTATTCACAGAAACATGGTTCTGAACATGCTGCCAATTTCTCGCCTGGGAAACATGCAGAGAAGTCCAAGATAGTGTTTTTTAGACTGGCTGCCACGAGCTGAATCGAATGCAGCCAAGAGCGAGCGTCTAGGACTTACGGTTCAGGAGTTATTCACAGAAACATGGTTCTTTTACTGCCAGCCGCGAAAGCGAAAATAACCAAGATCGAGCGTCTAGGATTTACTTGTCAATAACTCGCCTGGGAAACATCCAGAGAAGTCAAACACAGTGCTCCTATACTAATTGCCTGGCGCTGAGACGAATGCCGCCAAGATCGAGCGTCTAGGACTTACGGTTCAAGAATTAGCTTTAGAAACATTTGCCTTAGGAACATGCAGAGAAGTCCAAGATAGTGTTTTTTAGACTGGCTGCCACGAGCTGAATCGAATGCAGCCAAGAGCGAGCGTCTAGGACTTACGGTTCAGGAGTTATTCACAGAAACATGGTTCTGAACATGCTGCCAATTGCTCGCCTGGGAAACATGCAGAGAAGTCCAAGATAGTGTTTTTTAGACTGGCTGCCACGAGCTGAATCGAATGCAGCCAAGAGCGAGCGTCTAGGACTTACGGTTCAGGAGTTATTCACAGAAACATGGTTCTGAACATGCTGCCAATTGCTCGCCTGGGAAACATGCAGAGAAGTCCAAGATAGTGTTTTTTAGACTGGCTGCCACGAGCTGAATCGAATGCAGCCAAGAGCGAGCGTCTAGGACTTACGGTTCAGGAGTTATTCACAGAAACATGGTTCTGAACATGCTGCCAATTGCTCGCCTGGGAAACAAGCAGAGAAGTCCAAGATAGTGTTTTTTAGACTGGCTGCCACGAGCTGAATCGAATGCAGCCAAGAGCGAGCGTCTAGGACTTACGGTTCAGGAGTTATTCACAGAAACATGGTTCTTTTACTGCCAGCCGCGAAAGCGAAAATAACCAAGATCGAGCGTCTAGGATTTACTTGTCAATAACTCGCCTGGGAAACATCCAGAGAAGTCAAACACAGTGCTCCTATACTAATTGCCTGGCGCTGAGACGAATGCCGCCAAGATCGAGCGTCTAGGACTTACGGTTCAAGAATTAGCTTTAGAAACATTTGCCTTAGGAACATGCAGAGAAGTCCAAGATAGTGTTTTTTAGACTGGCTGCCACGAGCTGAATCGAATGCAGCCAAGAGCGAGCGTCTAGGACTTACGGTTCAGGAGTTATTCACAGAAACATGGTTCTGAACATGCTGCCAATTGCTCGCCTGGGAAACATGCAGAGAAGTCCAAGATAGTGTTTTTTAGACTGGCTGCCACGAGCTGAATCGAATGCAGCCAAGAGCGAGCGTCTAGGACTTACGGTTCAGGAGTTATTCACAGAAACATGGTTCTTTTACTGCCAGCCGCGAAAGCGAAAATAACCAAGATCGAGCGTCTAGGATTTACTTGTCAATAACTCGCCTGGGAAACATCCAGAGAAGTCAAACACAGTGCTCCTATACTAATTGCCTGGCGCTGAGACGAATGCCGCCAAGATCGAGCGTCTAGGACTTACGGTTCAAGAATTAGCTTTAGAAACATTTGCCTTAGGAACATGCAGAGAAGTCCAAGATAGTGTTTTTTAGACTGGCTGCCACGAGCTGAATCGAATGCAGCCAAGAGCGAGCGTCTAGGACTTACGGTTCAGGAGTTATTCACAGAAACATGGTTCTGAACATGCTGCCAATTGCTCGCCTGGGAAACATGCAGAGAAGTCCAAGATAGTGTTTTTTAGACTGGCTGCCACGAGCTGAATCGAATGCAGCCAAGAGCGAGCGTCTAGGACTTACGGTTCAGGAGTTATTCACAGAAACATGGTTCTGAACATGCTGCCAATTGCTCGCCTGGGAAACATGCAGAGAAGTCCAAGATAGTGTTTTTTAGACTGGCTGCCACGAGCTGAATCGAATGCAGCCAAGAGCGAGCGTCTAGGACTTACGGTTCAGGTGTTATTCACAGAAACATGGTTCTGAACATGCTGCCAATTGCTCGCCTGGGAAACATGCAGAGAAGTCCAAGATAGTGTTTTTTAGACTGGCTGCCACGAGCTGAATCGAATGCAGCCAAGAGCGAGCGTCTAGGACTTACGGTTCAGGAGTTATTCACAGAAACATGGTTCTTTTACTGCCAGCCGCGAAAGCGAAAATAACCAAGATCGAGCGTCTAGGATTTACTTGTCAATAACTCGCCTGGGAAACATCCAGAGAAGTCAAACACAGTGCTCCTATACTAATTGCCTGGCGCTGAGACGAATGCCGCCAAGATCGAGCGTCTAGGACTTACGGTTCAAGAATTAGCTTTAGAAACATTTGCCTTAGGAACATGCAGAGAAGTCCAAGATAGTGTTTTTTAGACTGGCTGCCACGAGCTGAATCGAATGCAGCCAAGAGCGAGCGTCTAGGACTTACGGTTCAGGAGTTATTCACAGAAACATGGTTCTGAACATGCTGCCAATTGCTCGCCTGGGAAACATGCAGAGAAGTCCAAGATAGTGTTTTTTAGACTGGCTGCCACGAGCTGAATCGAATGCAGCCAAGAGCGAGCGTCTAGGACTTACGGTTCAGGAGTTATTCACAGAAACATGGTTCTTTTACTGCCAGCCGCGAAAGCGAAAATAACCAAGATCGAGCGTCTAGGATTTACTTGTCAATAACTCGCCTGGGAAACATCCAGAGAAGTCAAACACAGTGCTCCTATACTAAATGCCAGGCGCTGAGACGAATGCCGCCAAGATCGAGCGTCTAGGACTTACGGTTCAGGAGTTATTCACAGAAACATGGTTCTGAACATGCTGCCAATTTCTCGTCTGGGAAACATGCAGAGAAGTCCAAGATAGTGTTTTTTAGACTGGCTGCCACGAGCTGAATCGAATGCAGCCAAGAGCGAGCGTCTAGGACTTACGGTTCAGGAGTTATTCACAGAAACATGGTTCTTTTACTGCCAGCCGCGAAAGCGAAAATAACCAAGATCGAGCGTCTAGGATTTACTTGTCAATAACTCGCCTGGGAAACATCCAGAGAAGTCAAACACAGTGCTCCTATACTAATTGCCAGGCGCTGAGACGAATGCCGCCAAGATCGAGCGTCTAGGACTTACGGTTCAGGAGTTATTCACAGAAACATGGTTCTGAACATGCTGCCAATTTCTCGTCTGGGAAACATGCAGAGAAGTCCAAGATAGTGTTTTTTAGACTGGCTGCCACGAGCTGAATCGAATGCAGCCAAGAGCGAGCGTCTAGGACTTACGGTTCAGGAGTTATTCACAGAAACATGGTTTTTTTACTGCCAGCCGCGAAAGCGAAAATAACCAAGATCGAGCGTCTAGGATTTACTTGTCAATAACTCGCCTGGGAAACATCCAGAGAAGTCAAACACAGTGCTCCTATACTAATTGCCAGGCGCTGAGACGAATGCCGCCAAGATCGAGCGTCTAGGACTTACGGTTCAGGAGTTATTCACAGAAACATGGTTCTGAACATGCTGCCAATTTCTCGCCTGGGAAACATGCAGAGAAGTCCAAGATAGTGTTTTTTAGACTGGCTGCCACGAGCTGAATCGAATGCAGCCAAGAGCGAGCGTCTAGGACTTACGGTTCAGGAGTTATTCACAGAAACATGGTTCTGAACATGCTGCCAATTGCTCGCCTGGGAAACATGCAGAGAAGTCCAAGATAGTGTTTTTTAGACTGGCTGCCACGAGCTGAATCGAATGCAGCCAAGAGCGAGCGTCTAGGACTTACGGTTCAGGAGTTATTCACAGAAACATGGTTCTTTTACTGCCAGCCGCGAAAGCGAAAATAACCAAGATCGAGCGTCTAGGATTTACTTGTCAATAACTCGCCTGGGAAACATCCAGAGAAGTCAAACACAGTGCTCCTATACTAAATGCCAGGCGTTGAGACGAATGCCGCCAAGATCGAGCGTCTAGGACTTACGGTTCAGGAGTTATTCACAGAAACATGGTTCTGAACATGCTGCCAATTTCTCGTCTGGGAAACATGCAGAGAAGTCCAAGATAGTGTTTTTTAGACTGGCTGCCACGAGCTGAATCGAATGCAGCCAAGAGCGAGCGTCTAGGACTTACGGTTCAGGAGTTATTCACAGAAACATGGTTCTTTTACTGCCAGCCGCGAAAGCGAAAATAACCAAGATCGAGCGTCTAGGATTTACTTGTCAATAACTCGCCTGGGAAACATCCAGAGAAGTCAAACACAGTGCTCCTATACTAATTGCCAGGCGCTGAGACGAATGCCGCCAAGATCGAGCGTCTAGGACTTACGGTTCAGGAGTTATTCACAGAAACATGGTTCTGAACATGCTGCCAATTTCTCGCCTGGGAAACATGCAGAGAAGTCCAAGATAGTGTTTTTTAGACTGGCTGCCACGAGCTGAATCGAATGCAGCCAAGAGCGAGCGTCTAGGACTTACGGTTCAGGAGTTATTCACAGAAACATGGTTCTGAACATGCTGCCAATTTCTCGCCTGGGAAACATGCAGAGAAGTCCAAGATAGTGTTTTTTAGACTGGCTGCCACGAGCTGAATCGAATGCAGCCAAGAGCGAGCGTCTAGGACTTACGGTTCAGGAGTTATTCACAGAAACATGGTTCTTTTACTGCCAGCCGCGAAAGCGAAAATAACCAAGATCGAGCGTCTAGGATTTACTTGTCAATAACTCGCCTGGGAAACATCCAGAGAAGTCAAACACAGTGCTCCTATACTAATTGCCAGGCGCTGAGACGAATGCCGCCAAGATCGAGCGTCTAGGACTTACGGTTCAGGAGTTATTCACAGAAACATGGTTCTGAACATGCTGCCAATTTCTCGCCTGGGAAACATGCAGAGAAGTCCAAGATAGTGTTTTTTAGACTGGCTGCCACGAGCTGAATCGAATGCAGCCAAGAGCGAGCGTCTAGGACTTACGGTTCAGGAGTTATTCACAGAAACATGGTTCTTTTACTGCCAGCCGCGAAAGCGAAAATAACCAAGATCGAGCGTCTAGGATTTACTTGTCAATAACTCGCCTGGGAAACATCCAGAGAAGTCAAACACAGTGCTCCTATACTAATTGCCAGGCGCTGAGACGAATGCCGCCAAGATCGAGCGTCTAGGACTTACGGTTCAGGAGTTATTCACAGAAACATGGTTCTGAACATGCTGCCAATTGCTCGCCTGGGAAACATGCAGAGAAGTCCAAGATAGTGTTTTTTAGACTGGCTGCCACGAGCTGAATCGAATGCAGCCAAGAGCGAGCGTCTAGGACTTACGGTTCAGGAGTTATTCACAGAAACATGGTTCTGAACATGCTGCCAATTGCTCGCCTGGGAAACATGCAGAGAAGTCCAAGATAGTGTTTTTTAGACTGGCTGCCACGAGCTGAATCGAATGCAGCCAAGAGCGAGCGTCTAGGACTTACGGTTCAGGAGTTATTCACAGAAACATGTTTTTTTTACTGCCAGCCGCGAAAGCGAAAATAACCAAGATCGAGCGTCTAGGATTTACTTGTCAATAACTCGCCTGGGAAACATCCAGAGAAGTCAAACACAGTGCTCCTATACTAATTGCCAGGCGCTGAGACGAATGCCGCCAAGATCGAGCGTCTAGGACTTACGGTTCAGGAGTTATTCACAGAAACATGGTTCTGAACATGCTGCCAATTTCTCGTCTGGGAAACATGCAGATAAGTCCAAGATAGTGTTTTTTAGACTGGCTGCCACGAGCTGAATCGAATGCAGCCAAGAGCGAGCGTCTAGGACTTACGGTTCAGGAGTTATTCACAGAAACATGGTTCTGAACATGCTGCCAATTTCTCGCCTGGGAAACATGCAGAGAAGTCCAAGATAGTGTTTTTTAGACTGGCTGCCACGAGCTGAATCGAATGCAGCCAAGAGCGAGCGTCTAGGACTTACGGTTCAGGAGTTATTCACAGAAACATGGTTCTGAACATGCTGCCAATTTCTCGCCTGGGAAACATGCAGAGAAGTCCAAGATAGTGTTTTTTAGACTGGCTGCCACGAGCTGAATCGAATGCAGCCAAGAGCGAGCGTCTAGGACTTACGGTTCAGGAGTTATTCACAGAAACATGGTTCTGAACATGCTGCCAATTGCTCGCCTGGGAAACATGCAGAGAAGTCCAAGATAGTGTTTTTTAGACTGGCTGCCACGAGCTGAATCGAATGCAGCCAAGAGCGAGCGTCTAGGACTTACGGTTCAGGAGTTATTCACAGAAACATGGTTCTTTTACTGCCAGCCGCGAAAGCGAAAATAACCAAGATCGAGCGTCTAGGATTTACTTGTCAATAACTCGCCTGGGAAACATCCAGAGAAGTCAAACACAGTGCTCCTATACTAATTGCCAGGCGCTGAGACGAATGCCGCCAAGATCGAGCGTCTAGGACTTACGGTTCAGGAGTTATTCACAGAAACATGGTTCTGAACATGCTGCCAATTTCTCGCCTGGGAAACATGCAGAGAAGTCCAAGATAGTGTTTTTTAGACTGGCTGCCACGAGCTGAATCGAATGCAGCCAAGAGCGAGCGTCTAGGACTTACGGTTCAGGAGTTATTCACAGAAATATGGTTCTGAACATGCTGCCAATTGCTCGCCTGGGAAACATGCAGAGAAGTCCGAGATAGTGTTTTTTAGACTGGCTGCCACGAGCTGAATCGAATGCAGCCAAGAGCGAGCGTCTAGGACTTACGGTTCAGGAGTTATTCACAGAAACATGGTTCTGAACATGCTGCCAATTTCTCGCCTGGGAAACATGCAGAGAAGTCCAAGATAGTGTTTTTTAGACTGGCTGCCACGAGCTGAATCGAATGCAGCCAAGAGCGAGCGTCTAGGACTTACGGTTCAGGAGTTATTCACAGAAACATGGTTCTGAACATGCTGCCAATTGCTCGCCTGGGAAACATGCAGAGAAGTCCAAGATAGTGTTTTTTAGACTGGCTGCCACGAGCTGAATCGAATGCAGCCAAGAGCGAGCGTCTAGGACTTACGGTTCAGGAGTTATTCACAGAAACATGGTTCTTTTACTGCCAGCCGCGAAAGCGAAAATAACCAAGATCGAGCGTCTAGGATTTACTTGTCAATAACTCGCCTGGGAAACATCCAGAGAAGTCAAACACAGTGCTCCTATACTAATTGCCAGGCGCTGAGACGAATGCCGCCAAGATCGAGCGTCTAGGACTTACGGTTCAGGAGTTATTCACAGAAACATGGTTCTGAACATGCTGCCAATTTCTCGCCTGGGAAACATGCAGAGAAGTCCAAGATAGTGTTTTTTAGACTGGCTGCCACGAGCTGAATCGAATGCAGCCAAGAGCGAGCGTCTAGGACTTACGGTTCAGGAGTTATTCACAGAAATATGGTTCTGAACATGCTGCCAATTGCTCGCCTGGGAAACATGCAGAGAAGTCCGAGATAGTGTTTTTTAGACTGGCTGCCACGAGCTGAATCGAATGCAGCCAAGAGCGAGCGTCTAGGACTTACGGTTCAGGAGTTATTCACAGAAACATGGTTCTGAACATGCTGCCAATTTCTCGCCTGGGAAACATGCAGAGAAGTCCAAGATAGTGTTTTTTAGACTGGCTGCCACGAGCTGAATCGAATGCAGCCAAGAGCGAGCGTCTAGGACTTACGGTTCAGGAGTTATTCACAGAAACATGGTTCTTTTACTGCCAGCCGCGAAAGCGAAAATAACCAAGATCGAGCGTCTAGGATTTACTTGTCAATAACTCGCCTGGGAAACATCCAGAGAAGTCAAACACAGTGCTCCTATACTAATTGCGTGGCGCTGAGACGAATGCCGCCAAGATCGAGCGTCTAGGACTTACGGTTCAAGAATTAGCTTTAGAAACATTTGCCTTAGGAACATGCAGAGAAGTCCAAGATAGTGTTTTTTAGACTGGCTGCCACGAGCTGAATCGAATGCAGCCAAGAGCGAGCGTCTAGGACTTACGGTTCAGGAGTTATTCACAGAAACATGGTTCTGAACATGCTGCCAATTGCTCGCCTGGGAAACATGCAGAGAAGTCCAAGATAGAGTTTTTTAGACTGGCTGCCACGAGCTGAATCGAATGCAGCCAAGAGCGAGCGTCTAGGACTTACGGTTCAGGAGTTATTCACAGAAACATGGTTCTGAACATGCTGCCAATTGCTCGCCTGGGAAACATGCAGAGAAGTCCAAGATAGTGTTTTTTAGACTGGCTGCCACGAGCTGAATCGAATGCAGCCAAGAGCGAGCGTCTAGGACTTACGGTTCAGGAGTTATTCACAGAAACATGGTTCTTTTACTGCCAGCCGCGAAAGCGAAAATAACCAAGATCGAGCGTCTAGGATTTACTTGTCAATAACTCGCCTGGGAAACATCCAGAGAAGTCAAACACAGTGCTCCTATACTAATTGCCAGGCGCTGAGACGAATGCCGCCAAGATCGAGCGTCTAGGACTTACGGTTCAGGAGTTATTCACAGAAACATGGTTCTGAACATGCTGCCAATTTCTCGCCTGGGAAACATGCAGAGAAGTCCAAGATAGTGTTTTTTAGACTGGCTGCCACGAGCTGAATCGAATGCAGCCAAGAGCGAGCGTCTAGGACTTACGGTTCAGGAGTTATTCACAGAAATATGGTTCTGAACATGCTGCCAATTGCTCGCCTGGGAAACATGCAGAGAAGTCCGAGATAGTGTTTTTTAGACTGGCTGCCACGAGCTGAATCGAATGCAGCCAAGAGCGAGCGTCTAGGACTTACGGTTCAGGAGTTATTCACAGAAACATGGTTCTGAACATGCTGCCAATTTCTCGCCTGGGAAACATGCAGAGAAGTCCAAGATAGTGTTTTTTAGACTGGCTGCCACGAGCTGAATCGAATGCAGCCAAGAGCGAGCGTCTAGGACTTACGGTTCAGGAGTTATTCACAGAAACATGGTTCTGAACATGCTGCCAATTGCTCGCCTGGGAAACATGCAGAGAAGTCCAAGATAGTGTTTTTTAGACTGGCTGCCACGAGCTGAATCGAATGCAGCCAAGAGCGAGCGTCTAGGACTTACGGTTCAGGAGTTATTCACAGAAACATGGTTCTTTTACTGCCAGCCGCGAAAGCGAAAATAACCAAGATCGAGCGTCTAGGATTTACTTGTCAATAACTCGCCTGGGAAACATCCAGAGAAGTCAAACACAGTGCTCCTATACTAATTGCCAGGCGCTGAGACGAATGCCGCCAAGATCGAGCGTCTAGGACTTACGGTTCAGGAGTTATTCACAGAAACATGGTTCTGAACATGCTGCCAATTTCTCGCCTGGGAAACATGCAGAGAAGTCCAAGATAGTGTTTTTTAGACTGGCTGCCACGAGCTGAATCGAATGCAGCCAAGAGCGAGCGTCTAGGACTTACGGTTCAGGAGTTATTCACAGAAATATGGTTCTGAACATGCTGCCAATTGCTCGCCTGGGAAACATGCAGAGAAGTCCGAGATAGTGTTTTTTAGACTGGCTGCCACGAGCTGAATCGAATGCAGCCAAGAGCGAGCGTCTAGGACTTACGGTTCAGGAGTTATTCACAGAAACATGGTTCTGAACATGCTGCCAATTTCTCGCCTGGGAAACATGCAGAGAAGTCCAAGATAGTGTTTTTTAGACTGGCTGCCACGAGCTGAATCGAATGCAGCCAAGAGCGAGCGTCTAGGACTTACGGTTCAGGAGTTATTCACAGAAACATGGTTCTTTTACTGCCAGCCGCGAAAGCGAAAATAACCAAGATCGAGCGTCTAGGATTTACTTGTCAATAACTCGCCTGGGAAACATCCAGAGAAGTCAAACACAGTGCTCCTATACTAATTGCGTGGCGCTGAGACGAATGCCGCCAAGATCGAGCGTCTAGGACTTACGGTTCAAGAATTAGCTTTAGAAACATTTGCCTTAGGAACATGCAGAGAAGTCCAAGATAGTGTTTTTTAGACTGGCTGCCACGAGCTGAATCGAATGCAGCCAAGAGCGAGCGTCTAGGACTTACGGTTCAGGAGTTATTCACAGAAACATGGTTCTGAACATGCTGCCAATTGCTCGCCTGGGAAACATGCAGAGAAGTCCAAGATAGAGTTTTTTAGACTGGCTGCCACGAGCTGAATCGAATGCAGCCAAGAGCGAGCGTCTAGGACTTACGGTTCAGGAGTTATTCACAGAAACATGGTTCTGAACATGCTGCCAATTGCTCGCCTGGGAAACATGCAGAGAAGTCCAAGATAGTGTTTTTTAGACTGGCTGCCACGAGCTGAATCGAATGCAGCCAAGAGCGAGCGTCTAGGACTTACGGTTCAGGAGTTATTCACAGAAACATGGTTCTGAACATGCTGCCAATTTCTCGCCTGGGAAACATGCAGAGAAGTCCAAGATAGTGTTTTTTAGACTGGCTGCCACGAGCTGAATCGAATGCAGCCAAGAGCGAGCGTCTAGGACTTACGGTTCAGGAGTTATTCACAGAAATATGGTTCTGAACATGCTGCCAATTGCTCGCCTGGGAAACATGCAGAGAAGTCCGAGATAGTGTTTTTTAGACTGGCTGCCACGAGCTGAATCGAATGCAGCCAAGAGCGAGCGTCTAGGACTTACGGTTCAGGAGTTATTCACAGAAACATGGTTCTGAACATGCTGCCAATTTCTCGCCTGGGAAACATGCAGAGAAGTCCAAGATAGTGTTTTTTAGACTGGCTGCCACGAGCTGAATCGAATGCAGCCAAGAGCGAGCGTCTAGGACTTACGGTTCAGGAGTTATTCACAGAAACATGGTTCTTTTACTGCCAGCCGCGAAAGCGAAAATAACCAAGATCGAGCGTCTAGGATTTACTTGTCAATAACTCGCCTGGGAAACATCCAGAGAAGTCAAACACAGTGCTCCTATACTAATTGCGTGGCGCTGAGACGAATGCCGCCAAGATCGAGCGTCTAGGACTTACGGTTCAAGAATTAGCTTTAGAAACATTTGCCTTAGGAACATGCAGAGAAGTCCAAGATAGTGTTTTTTAGACTGGCTGCCACGAGCTGAATCGAATGCAGCCAAGAGCGAGCGTCTAGGACTTACGGTTCAGGAGTTATTCACAGAAACATGGTTCTGAACATGCTGCCAATTGCTCGCCTGGGAAACATGCAGAGAAGTCCAAGATAGTGTTTTTTAGACTGGCTGCCACGAGCTGAATCGAATGCAGCCAAGAGCGAGCGTCTAGGACTTACGGTTCAGGAGTTATTCACAGAAACATGGTTCTGAACATGCTGCCAATTGCTCGCCTGGGAAACATGCAGAGAAGTCCAAGATAGTGTTTTTTAGACTGGCTGCCACGAGCTGAATCGAATGCAGCCAAGAGCGAGCGTCTAGGACTTACGGTTCAGGAGTTATTCACAGAAACATGGTTCTGAACATGCTGCCAATTGCTCGCCTGGGAAACAAGCAGAGAAGTCCAAGATAGTGTTTTTTAGACTGGCTGCCACGAGCTGAATCGAATGCAGCCAAGAGCGAGCGTCTAGGACTTACGGTTCAGGAGTTATTCACAGAAACATGGTTCTTTTACTGCCAGCCGCGAAAGCGAAAATAACCAAGATCGAGCGTCTAGGATTTACTTGTCAATAACTCGCCTGGGAAACATCCAGAGAAGTCAAACACAGTGCTCCTATACTAATTGCCTGGCGCTGAGACGAATGCCGCCAAGATCGAGCGTCTAGGACTTACGGTTCAAGAATTAGCTTTAGAAACATTTGCCTTAGGAACATGCAGAGAAGTCCAAGATAGTGTTTTTTAGACTGGCTGCCACGAGCTGAATCGAATGCAGCCAAGAGCGAGCGTCTAGGACTTACGGTTCAGGAGTTATTCACAGAAACATGGTTCTGAACATGCTGCCAATTGCTCGCCTGGGAAACATGCAGAGAAGTCCAAGATAGTGTTTTTTAGACTGGCTGCCACGAGCTGAATCGAATGCAGCCAAGAGCGAGCGTCTAGGACTTACGGTTCAGGAGTTATTCACAGAAACATGGTTCTTTTACTGCCAGCCGCGAAAGCGAAAATAACCAAGATCGAGCGTCTAGGATTTACTTGTCAATAACTCGCCTGGGAAACATCCAGAGAAGTCAAACACAGTGCTCCTATACTAATTGCCTGGCGCTGAGACGAATGCCGCCAAGATCGAGCGTCTAGGACTTACGGTTCAAGAATTAGCTTTAGAAACATTTGCCTTAGGAACATGCAGAGAAGTCCAAGATAGTGTTTTTTAGACTGGCTGCCACGAGCTGAATCGAATGCAGCCAAGAGCGAGCGTCTAGGACTTACGGTTCAGGAGTTATTCACAGAAACATGGTTCTGAACATGCTGCCAATTGCTCGCCTGGGAAACATGCAGAGAAGTCCAAGATAGTGTTTTTTAGACTGGCTGCCACGAGCTGAATCGAATGCAGCCAAGAGCGAGCGTCTAGGACTTACGGTTCAGGAGTTATTCACAGAAACATGGTTCTGAACATGCTGCCAATTGCTCGCCTGGGAAACATGCAGAGAAGTCCAAGATAGTGTTTTTTAGACTGGCTGCCACGAGCTGAATCGAATGCAGCCAAGAGCGAGCGTCTAGGACTTACGGTTCAGGAGTTATTCACAGAAACATGGTTCTGAACATGCTGCCAATTGCTCGCCTGGGAAACATGCAGAGAAGTCCAAGATAGTGTTTTTTAGACTGGCTGCCACGAGCTGAATCGAATGCAGCCAAGAGCGAGCGTCTAGGACTTACGGTTCAGGAGTTATTCACAGAAACATGGTTCTTTTACTGCCAGCCGCGAAAGCGAAAATAACCAAGATCGAGCGTCTAGGATTTACTTGTCAATAACTCGCCTGGGAAACATCCAGAGAAGTCAAACACAGTGCTCCTATACTAATTGCCTGGCGCTGAGACGAATGCCGCCAAGATCGAGCGTCTAGGACTTACGGTTCAAGAATTAGCTTTAGAAACATTTGCCTTAGGAACATGCAGAGAAGTCCAAGATAGTGTTTTTTAGACTGGCTGCCACGAGCTGAATCGAATGCAGCCAAGAGCGAGCGTCTAGGACTTACGGTTCAGGAGTTATTCACAGAAACATGGTTCTGAACATGCTGCCAATTGCTCGCCTGGGAAACATGCAGAGAAGTCCAAGATAGTGTTTTTTAGACTGGCTGCCACGAGCTGAATCGAATGCAGCCAAGAGCGAGCGTCTAGGACTTACGGTTCAGGAGTTATTCACAGAAACATGGTTCTTTTACTGCCAGCCGCGAAAGCGAAAATAACCAAGATCGAGCGTCTAGGATTTACTTGTCAATAACTCGCCTGGGAAACATCCAGAGAAGTCAAACACAGTGCTCCTATACTAATTGCCTGGCGCTGAGACGAATGCCGCCAAGATCGAGCGTCTAGGACTTACGGTTCAAGAATTAGCTTTAGAAACATTTGCCTTAGGAACATGCAGAGAAGTCCAAGATAGTGTTTTTTAGACTGGCTGCCACGAGCTGAATCGAATGCAGCCAAGAGCGAGCGTCTAGGACTTACGGTTCAGGAGTTATTCACAGAAACATGGTTCTGAACATGCTGCCAATTGCTCGCCTGGGAAACATGCAGAGAAGTCCAAGATAGTGTTTTTTAGACTGGCTGCCACGAGCTGAATCGAATGCAGCCAAGAGCGAGCGTCTAGGACTTACGGTTCAGGAGTTATTCACAGAAACATGGTTCTGAACATGCTGCCAATTGCTCGCCTGGGAAACATGCAGAGAAGTCCAAGATAGTGTTTTTTAGACTGGCTGCCACGAGCTGAATCGAATGCAGCCAAGAGCGAGCGTCTAGGACTTACGGTTCAGGAGTTATTCACAGAAACATGGTTCTGAACATGCTGCCAATTGCTCGCCTGGGAAACATGCAGAGAAGTCCAAGATAGTGTTTTTTAGACTGGCTGCCACGAGCTGAATCGAATGCAGCCAAGAGCGAGCGTCTGTGACTTACGGTTCAGGAGTTATTCACAGAAACATGGTTCTGAACATGCTGCCAATTGCTCGCCTGGGAAACATGCAGAGAAGTCCAAGATAGTGTTTTTTAGACTGGCTGCCACGAGCTGAATCGAATGCAGCCAAGAGCGAGCGTCTAGGACTTACGGTTCAGGAGTTATTCACAGAAACATGGTTCTGAACATGCTGCCAATTGCTCGCCTGGGAAACATGCAGAGAAGTCCAAGATAGTGTTTTTTAGACTGGCTGCCACGAGCTGAATCGAATGCAGCCAAGAGCGAGCGTCTAGGACTTACGGTTCAGGAGTTATTCACAGAAACATGGTTCTGAACATGCTGCCAATTGCTCGCCTGGGAAACAAGCAGAGAAGTCCAAGATAGTGTTTTTTAGACTGGCTGCCACGAGCTGAATCGAATGCAGCCAAGAGCGAGCGTCTAGGACTTACGGTTCAGGAGTTATTCACAGAAACATGGTTCTTTTACTGCCAGCCGCGAAAGCGAAAATAACCAAGATCGAGCGTCTAGGATTTACTTGTCAATAACTCGCCTGGGAAACATCCAGAGAAGTCAAACACAGTGCTCCTATACTAATTGCCTGGCGCTGAGACGAATGCCGCCAAGATCGAGCGTCTAGGACTTACGGTTCAAGAATTAGCTTTAGAAACATTTGCCTTAGGAACATGCAGAGAAGTCCAAGATAGTGTTTTTTAGACTGGCTGCCACGAGCTGAATCGAATGCAGCCAAGAGCGAGCGTCTAGGACTTACGGTTCAGGAGTTATTCACAGAAACATGGTTCTGAACATGCTGCCAATTGCTCGCCTGGGAAACATGCAGAGAAGTCCAAGATAGTGTTTTTTAGACTGGCTGCCACGAGCTGAATCGAATGCAGCCAAGAGCGAGCGTCTAGGACTTACGGTTCAGGAGTTATTCACAGAAACATGGTTCTGAACATGCTGCCAATTGCTCGCCTGGGAAACATGCAGAGAAGTCCAAGATAGTGTTTTTTAGACTGGCTGCCACGAGCTGAATCGAATGCAGCCAAGAGCGAGCGTCTAGGACTTACGGTTCAGGAGTTATTCACAGAAACATGGTTCTGAACATGCTGCCAATTGCTCGCCTGGGAAACATGCAGAGAAGTCCAAGATAGTGTTTTTTAGACTGGCTGCCACGAGCTGAATCGAATGCAGCCAAGAGCGAGCGTCTAGGACTTACGGTTCAGGAGTTATTCACAGAAACATGGTTCTTTTACTGCCAGCCGCGAAAGCGAAAATAACCAAGATCGAGCGTCTAGGATTTACTTGTCAATAACTCGCCTGGGAAACATCCAGAGAAGTCAAACACAGTGCTCCTATACTAATTGCCTGGCGCTGAGACGAATGCCGCCAAGATCGAGCGTCTAGGACTTACGGTTCAAGAATTAGCTTTAGAAACATTTGCCTTAGGAACATGCAGAGAAGTCCAAGATAGTGTTTTTTAGACTGGCTGCCACGAGCTGAATCGAATGCAGCCAAGAGCGAGCGTCTAGGACTTACGGTTCAGGAGTTATTCACAGAAACATGGTTCTGAACATGCTGCCAATTGCTCGCCTGGGAAACATGCAGAGAAGTCCAAGATAGTGTTTTTTAGACTGGCTGCCACGAGCTGAATCGAATGCAGCCAAGAGCGAGCGTCTAGGACTTACGGTTCAGGAGTTATTCACAGAAACATGGTTCTTTTACTGCCAGCCGCGAAAGCGAAAATAACCAAGATCGAGCGTCTAGGATTTACTTGTCAATAACTCGCCTGGGAAACATCCAGAGAAGTCAAACACAGTGCTCCTATACTAATTGCCTGGCGCTGAGACGAATGCCGCCAAGATCGAGCGTCTAGGACTTACGGTTCAAGAATTAGCTTTAGAAACATTTGCCTTAGGAACATGCAGAGAAGTCCAAGATAGTGTTTTTTAGACTGGCTGCCACGAGCTGAATCGAATGCAGCCAAGAGCGAGCGTCTAGGACTTACGGTTCAGGAGTTATTCACAGAAACATGGTTCTGAACATGCTGCCAATTGCTCGCCTGGGAAACATGCAGAGAAGTCCAAGATAGTGTTTTTTAGACTGGCTGCCACGAGCTGAATCGAATGCAGCCAAGAGCGAGCGTCTAGGACTTACGGTTCAGGAGTTATTCACAGAAACATGGTTCTGAACATGCTGCCAATTGCTCGCCTGGGAAACATGCAGAGAAGTCCAAGATAGTGTTTTTTAGACTGGCTGCCACGAGCTGAATCGAATGCAGCCAAGAGCGAGCGTCTAGGACTTACGGTTCAGGAGTTATTCACAGAAACATGGTTCTGAACATGCTGCCAATTGCTCGCCTGGGAAACATGCAGAGAAGTC